>NW_015170890.1:607792-616933 GCF_001447785.1 Gekko japonicus
TCCTTTGGTCGGCAGGATGCTCCTCTCTCTGGCGCAGTTCTTCTCCAGTGAGGCAGCCGTCTCGGTGTGTGAGTTCGTCTCTCCCGGCCTTGGCTCCGTCCGATAGGCTCCGCCGCGCCGGGAGATGACGTCATCCGCACCTTCTGCTGCTTGTGCCGGCCGCTTTCTGTTGGAACTCCGCAGGCCACCAGGGATCGCTCCACTGGTTCTTGATGTTCCGCCGTGTCGCCTCGTCTCTGCCGCCAGGATCCGCCGTCACCGCCACCGTCGCGGCCATTGTTGTTGTTCCTTCGCTGCTGCCGCCGCACACCACACTCCTCGGACGAGGGGGGTGCCCCTACCCTACTAAGGGTAGGTTCCCATTCATCTACTCGCCCTTTAACGGGCTTTTGAACCGCTGGGTGGGCGGGAGCTGGGACGCAGGCCGGGAGCTCACTCCGGCCACGGTGGGGCTCAAACAGATGTTTGGCCAGATGTTAAGGCAGGCTGCATTAACAGCCTGCGCCACCGCTCCCTATTATGCTGTAAAAGTAATTCTAACTCCAAAAGGACATTACTAACATATTAACTATTTTTCTGAAAACTAAAGAAGAAAAAGAAGATCACCGAATCACGAAAAAACTTTGACTTTAACTTTAAATTTGAAAAGTTTAATTTACTAATACTTAACATCACTCAACACTTTTCTTTATCCCTCTATATTCCCTCCCTATTTTTCTAAGTAAACCGAAATTCTCTCCTTTTTTGGAGAGGGAAATAAAACTTTATATATAAAAAAAGAAAAGAATCCAGTAGCACCTTAAAGACTGACAAAATTTGTGGTAGGGTATGAGCTTTCGTGAGTCACTGCCCACTTCTTCGGACCTGAAGTGACTCACAAAAGCCCATACCTTACCACAAATTTTGTTAGTCTTTAAGGTGCTACTGTACTCTTATCTAGTGCTACAGACAGACTAACACAGCTACCCATCTTGATCTACATCCTCTACCTGAAGCAGCTGGCCTGGAAGCTCATATAAAATTGTTTAATCCATTTTACATGGATCCATAAATGTCCACCTGCTCACCGAAGGAGTCTTTTGGTGAGGAGGAGGACTCTGTCCACCAGCAATGACAGCAGAAGAACAACTTTGGATCCACCCTCTTGTCTGGACTTCACACAGTTTTCTTTAAATAATCACTATCCTACTAATGCTGCCAGATTTATTTCAGCTTTTGAAAATAAAACATGTATCTACAGAAAGTATGATTCCAGAGTGGTGCATCGTACATCTGGTAAAATGAGCTCTGACTCACAAAAGCTTCTGCTAGAATAAATTCGGTTAATTTTTAAAGTGCTGCTGTTTAAAGTGCTGCTGGACTCCTGTTCACTTTTTTCCCCTACAGGTTGATGCTGAGATATTTCATGGTTCCTGTTGTATATAGTGAGGTGTTCTTTTAAAAAAAAACAATTGTAACCTGCCTTTCTACCATAGTAATCTAATTGTCTAACAATAACAGAATATAAAATTCTACAGAATATTTCCGCTAATGGAAGCATCCCCCCCTCAGCATGAAGAGATTTCCATTGTCACAAGAGGCTCTTCTGCTGGCGTAGATCCAGGGGTCATTTCCTGCGGGAGCGCACAGGAGCGGAGCCCAGGGGGTGGGCATATGCAACAAGCCCCGCCCCCTGCTCCCAGCAGCCCTCAGTTGGGCCACGAGGCGCAAGAAGCAGCCAGGTAAGTTGTAGAGGCCCCCCCCCGCCCACCTTCATGTACAAGCTCTTCCTCTTCTGTGAGGACAGATCTGTGCATTCCCCTCCCCCCCATAGTTAGTAATCCAAAACAGTGCAGTGACACCTTTAAGACCAAGTTTTATTCAGGTACAAGCTCTCCCTCCTCTGTGAGGGCAGATCTGCACGTTCCCCCCCCCCCAATAGCTTGCAATCCAAAACAGTCCAGTGGAGCCTGAGTGGTGGGTGTTGCCTTCTGACACACTTCTGGTGATGTCAGGGGGTGTGGCATATGCAAATAAGTTATGCTAATAAGTTATGCTAATGAGCTCCTGCACCTCTTTTTCTACAAAATGACCCCTGCGTAGATCTCTTTGCATTGGAGGAAAACACCATTGCTAGTGGCAAAGTTCCATAGATTCAACCCAATATAAACACTAAGCAGCCAAAGTTAAACAGTCTTCTATAATGGCTTTCAATGGGTAGAGTTGTCTGGTGGCTGGAGATCTCCTGCTTTTACAACTGATCTCCAGGAGACAGAGATAAGTTCAGCTGGAGGAAATGGCTGCTTTGGAGGGTGAACTCTGGCATTACATCCCATTGAAGTCTCTCCCCTCCCCAAACCCCACCTTCCTAAGGCTCCACCCCGAAATCCCCAGGCATTTCATAACTCAAAGCTGGCAAACCTAAAGGGGTTGTACTGTATTATCCTCAAAACCATTGAGAGAATGATCCAGCCAAAGTTAAACAGTTTAAAGTCCCATCAGTTGGAAAAAGTAAAAAAAAAAAAAGTCCATTGGAATCAATAGGATATAAACGTGCTTAACTTTGGCTGCCTTGTGGCCAGTTTGGTGTAGTGGTTAAGTGCACGGACTCTAATCTAGGAGAACCGGGTTTGATTCCCCACTCCTCCACTTGCAGCTGCTGGATGACCTTGGGCAAGCCATAGTTCTGTCAGACCTGTTCTCTGAAGGACAGTGCTAAAAAGAGCTCTCTCAGCCCCACCTACCTCACAGGGTGTCTGTTGTGGGGACGGAACGGGAAAGGAGTTAGTAAGATGCTCTGAGACTCTGAGTGAAGGGAGGGGTATATATCCAATCTCTTCTTCTTCTTCAGTCACCTTCTTAGGGTTAATAGATCTTTTATGTGCCAAACAACTTGTAAAAATAATTGGCTATAGTGAATTTACCTTGAACCTCTCCAAGAGAGATTTCCCGCCTCCCAATCCCAGCTGGTGGAAGCCCATTTGATACCTTTCTTTGCATGTGGAAAGATTTGACACCAGAGCTGTTAACAAAGAAAAATGGGCATCATTCCAAAATATGACCATTCCAATTTTTTTTACCAGTGTATAATTAAAAATATAACGGGGTGGAGACTGAGGTTTGACTTCATGTTCTTCAGTTTCACCCATCTGTCTATACCATGCCTTTTGTAAAGTTTTTAACATTTGTTCAAGAAAATAAATGGCTCTGAAAACTTTCCAAAACTCTGGTATTATAGTAAAACAAATAAAACATGTAATGTGATTACTTTCAGCATCCTTAGTACTTTTTAACAGCATTGCTCAGGAATGTCTGGCAGAGATCGAGATCAAAACACGGAGAAGGATTTGATTGTATTTCCATTAATCCCAGAGGTGGAGATTTAATCTCCGCATAAAAGGGAGAGAAGAAATAGACCTCAGCAGCAAAGAAGCTAGCAGTGCTTCCTGTGTCCCCCAGTAGCAGGGGAGAGGATTACAGGGGAAGGGCATCATGCTCACGTCTTGATAATGTAGTACCAGCATATCTACCAGCTGCTTCTGCTTTCTGCACTATATCTTTGCCACTATCATTAGGAATGGGAGAGGAACAGTTTCAGCATTCCCAGTTTGAGTCAAGGATTCTTCCTCTTCTGCTTCCTTGTGTGAGGAGCATTGTCCTTGACTCCACAGCAAGGGGAGTGGACCCTGTAGTGTCTGTGTCCTGAGAATCTTCTGAGCACAGCAGTGATGGGCATATCATGCAACAATGCTCCTTTTCTCCCGAGGCTGTGTTCAATGTCCTTTCTTTTGGATTCCCATCACCAAAGCACCCACCCACCTCAGTGTGTGGGTTCTAAGAGTATGCGCCATGAGACCAGAGTGCTATAGCCCCATACCATGAACCCTTTCATTTGAACTGTGGTGTTCTGGTTGAATTTTATAAAGTGCTTTGGAGGGCGGTGATTGGCTGTAGACTTAGCAAGCTTCACTGGCTTTTGGAGGCAGGGCGGGAGGTGAGGTAACATTTGCTTTTCTTCCCTACTTCCATGTGTCTCTATGGGGTGTTTCAGAGATAAGCCAGGTGTTAATAGTGTGTTGGTATCAGGAGCATTCACTGGGCTGGAGAGGCTGTGTCCATGATGTCTCAAATGCTATGCCAGTGCTGGAATTACACCAGCACAGTGTCTGCATTGTGCCAGTAGGACTTACTGCCAGTATATATCTAACCAAAATAGAGTTTAGTTGCCATCCTAAGCTCTTAGGAGGTGGAGCTTAGAGTTGCACCGTTGGTTGCATTTGAATGCTTTTCTGGAGTACCTCAGAAATATCCCGTTGCACTGTTTGCATCCAAGTTTCTATGCATTCAAGACACAGCCAGTCTTAGTGGTTCATATCTAATGAAGGTTCAAAGGTGTAAGAATATTAACACTATTGAACATGTATATAATCCTTTCTAAGCGCTCAAAGGCTGTGGTCATACATGCCTTTAGAGCTGATATCGCTGCAAATGCCTGACGGATCTAAAGGGCATGATCAGTAACATCTGGGAAGTGTCCCGCAGTCATCAGCAACCCATGCTGCTCTGCCACGGAAGTGGACTTAAAAGACACCGGGGAAAGTCTGGTGTTAACCAGGTATGATGAGCCATGGACGGACTTTCCCCTCTCTGATCACTCAAGCATACTCTCATGCCATCAGGATGGTCTGATCATCCCATCCCAACTCGGTGCTGGTCCCCCACCCCCCTTGCAGCATGTGCATAATCGCATACTCCATTGGGAGCCCTCAGTGCAGAGGTGTGATTCCTCATTTATGCACATGGGAAACAAATGGCCAAAAAAAACCCCGACTCACCCGTGGTGGTGTCTCATCACACAGTGACGGGCTGAGCCTGCAGCCACAAAGGTAGTGTGGTCACGCAATGCCATGTCAAATTACTCCAGAGGAAGTAGCCTCGCTTCACCTCTGCTCCAACAGGCACATGTGACTGCAGCCAAAGTACATTATACACATTATCTCAGGAATTTTTTCCACAAACGTGTAAGTTATGACTATGTTGTATCCCTGCAATGCATATGTGAGGCTTCTGGACAGTGATTTGCCTAAGGCCACAGAATGAGCTCTTCACTAAGTTGAGATTTGAACTAGAGCTTCCAAGCTGAACCTCTTAGCACGCTTTCAGACACACTAAATAACACACTTTCAATCCACTTTCAATGCACTTTGCAACTGGATTTTACTGCGTGAAATGGCAAGATCCACTTGCAAACAATCACTGAAGTGGATTGAAACTGCATTATTCAGCAAGTCATCTCAATTCAAGGATGTAGGAGTGGAGCTCCATCTACCATAGGGTTGCCAGGTCCCATTACTATCATGGTGGGGGAGATTTGGGGGGCATTCCAGGGGTGGGTGGGACATCATGCATAATGTCCTCAATGCAATGACATCACCCAGAAGTGACATCATTGTGTTGGCAACATTGCATGCGACGCGCTGGTTTTTGGGCAAAACTCTATGATCATAGAATTTTGCCCCAAAACCAGAGCATTGCTGCATGACGTCCCCGGCACAATGTCCTCGATGCAATGACATCACCCAGAAGTGACATCATTGTGTTGGCAACATTGCATGCGACGCGCTGGTTTTTGGGCAAAACTCTATGATCATAGAATTTTGCCCAAAAACCAGAGCATTGCTGCATGACGTCCCCGGCACTCAGAAGTGACATCCTCGCATCAGGGACATCACACGACAATGTCCCTTTTTGGGGGTGGGGTTTCCCCCACCAGCCAGCTGGCCGGTGGTGGATTGAAGTCCCCCAAAGCAGGGGAACTCCTGCTGGGGTCTGGGGGCTGGCAACCCTAATCTACCAATACCATCCCCATTAAGGCTTACTTGCTGTTGGCTACTTGGGAAGAGAACACCACCCACCAGAGCCCTCCTTAACTGGAGCTGTATGGAAAAGGAGGCTTTATCCATCAGAGCTTCACCTTTAACACATTCATTGTTGTTTCTGTCTTGCCAAACCCCTAATATCACACCTATCTGAAAGGAACCCTGGTGTGAAAGTAACACATAAGGCTCAACTAGCTTGGTCAAGAGCGAAATGCAAAACACTGGGGAATGAATCCTTACTGCCCGGGCCGTGAGCTACCATCAGCCCCTCTAAGCTAACCTTAGAGACTAAGGAACCAAGCCTCCAGCCCTACCAGATGTTTATCAGGAAGCCAGCCTTGCAAGATAAGACACTTGCAAGTTTTGTTCCACAATTACTTGGTAGCTGTAGTCAAAATAGGCCAAGGTACTGGGTTTTGACTGAAGCCCCCAGATCCAAAGGACACCACTGAAGTATGATTAATAAGATTTATTAAAAGAAATGTGCAAAAGAAGCAGTGCAAAGCAGAGAAGAAATTCAGGTATGTTGCTAGCACATGTGTGTAGGTAAGGATCAGCGATATGGCATACCAGTCCTGGTTCTGGCTACATCCAAACTCTGAACATAGGGTTGATCAGTGACTTTGGTACACTAAGAGTCCTGACCTTTGCACATCCTGAAACTGCAAGCAAGTCTTAAGATACTGTGCAAGCATTTTAGGCATTCTGCCTAAGTATTTGTTTTTCCCTGTTTCTGTACATGCAAGCCACAGCCTCACCTCACAGTGGTGGGGGGGCCAGAGTGTGTATAAATAAACTCCTGCTGCATTAAGCAGCAGAACGATTCTTCTCCCTCAAAGATCGTCTCTCGTGTGAGTCCTTCACATGTGGCCACGTGCCTCTACAGCTAGCATGTACTCACAATCAGGCAACTTACCCATGCCCAGGGTTCCTTGCTCTAATGAGATGGAATGTGAGTGCTAAAATCTCTCTGGACCTCTGGTCTTGAAGGTCCCAGGCCCATGATCTCACTTGCACCTGTGCTTGGCTCCATCTCACCCCTTATCTCTCTTGAAACTGCAAGTCATGGTAACATTACATTCCCAGAGAGGAGCGTTCAATAAGTTGACTAGGCCCAAAAGCCTGAACCAAAATCTGAAAGGCCAAGAAATGGCTAAAACCCAATTTCTTGACAGTGGGGTTCCGAAGTACATGCTCCCTGGCTGGACCATTCCTCCCTGTAACACAGCATGCCGTTGCCAGGAAGTGACGCTGGGTGGCACGCTGGCAATGGGGCTGAAAACATAATGGTACCATAGAGTTTCGAGCCCCATTGCCATAGCATCACCCAGTGTCACTTCCTGGTGCCGGCATGGTGCGGCACGTCTGTTGTCCCCACAGGAATGATCCTGCGAAGATGTCTGTGTCCCCCGCCGAATCACGGTAAGTACTTGGGAAGCCTGCTTGACAGTCAGCACCACCCTTTTAATTTATTTACTTTATTTATACCCTGCCTTTCTCCCCAGTGATAACCTAAAGTGGCTTCCATCATTCTCCTCTCTTCCATTTTCTCCTCACAACCACCCTGTGATGAAGGTTAGGCTAGGGTTGCCAGCCTCCAGGTGGGGGCTGGAGATTTTCTGTCTTTACAACTGATCTCCAACTGACAGCGATCAGCTCCCCTGGAGAAAATGGCTGCTTTGAATGGTGGACTCCATGGCATTGTACCATGCTAAGGCCACTCCCCTCCCCAAACCCCGCCCTCTCCTGGATCCACCCCCAAAGTCTCCAGGTATTTTCCAATCTAGACCTGGCAACCCTAGGTTAGGCTGAGAGTGTATAACTGTCCCAAGGTTTCCTCACAAACTTCCAAGACAAAGCTGGGATTTGAACCTTGGGTCTCCCAGGTTCTGGTACAACACTCTGACTGCTACACCATACTGGCTTTCTGGAGTTAATTTGTCAAAGGTGCAGAATTGTCCCTAGAATAAGACCCACATTCTCTTCTATGTATGTCTTACCTCACAATTGTATTATACTAGATGGAAAGAAATTATCCTTGCTGTCTTCTCTCTTGGCCATACTTCTGTTGTGAAATGGAAAAACACATTTTCAAGTGATTTTAAAGATAACTGAAGAAAGTCGGGTTTTGGGCTACAGGATCCTTTATTCCCCCGAACACAATAAAATAAAATAAAATGGTGAATATTGTGTTACATTCCCATGTGTGTGTGAAGTTCAGTGCACAAAGAGCTCTGCATTTTATTACGGTAACAGAAAACTAATGAGATCTTATAGCCCATTGGGACAAGGTAACTGGATTTTAGCTCTAGGCCACTTTTCACCCCCTCCTGCCCTCCGAAAAGCACTTGAGATTAAACAAAGTCTTGCATAGTTTAAATAGATTATGGGTGTAGCCCTGAAATGGAATTTCTTGCGTGTGTCTGTATATATTCTACTTATTCTTCCTATTTATATGGGCCATCTGTTAATGCGCCTTGGGCTAAATTACCTTTTATTTAAAAATGTGTGATGACAGTGCATGCATTTGGGTACAATCATCAGAATGATAATGAAGGCGTTTGAAATTTAAGACCTCATTTCAGACTCAATTCCAGAAGATAGTGCTTGCTCTCATGCCTGTTATGTCTCTTATGACTCAGGAGCCTCATAAACATGCCTTCTACGCCACCCTTGCTTTAACAACGATAATCATCCATTAAGTTAAATAACTGTGTGGACTTCACTCTGTCACCCTCTCTGGTATGGCAAAGGAAGACACCCATAGATTTTTGTTTCTATAGCACCGCCCCCCTTCCCCTAAAGGGATGTGAGTCCCAGAGCCATAAATCGTCCTGTAACAATAAAATGGCAACCTTTAATGCTGATTTCAGTTAAACTGTTTAATATTTTAAAAAATATTTAAGGACACTAATTTATATGTGTGAGGTTTCCAGTTTGGTGTAGTGGTTAATTGTGCGGACTCTAATCTGGGAGAACCGGGTTTGATTCCCCACTCCTCTACTTGCACCTGGCTGGATGACCTTGGGCAAGCCATAGTTCTGGCACAGCTGTTCTTGAAAAAGAGCAGTTTCTCTCAGCCCCACCTACCTCTCAGGGTGCTAGGGTTGCCAAATGGGCCCAGGGGGCGGGGAATCCCCCGCTTTGATGGCCCGATTTTTTACGTGACAAAAATCGGGCCCGGGGGAAACCCCACCCCCACGTGTGCGTCACCCGGATGTGACGTCGCACGCTGGGGGCGGGCCACAGCCATTTGAGGGGAAAACTATGTTTTCCCCTCAAA
>NW_015170890.1:617030-675538 GCF_001447785.1 Gekko japonicus
CCTCCTCCTCTTCTTCTTCCTCCTCCTCCTCCTCCTCCTCCTTATACCAGAGGACTGTTCAATCCAGGCCAGAGTTGCTTTTCAAAAATTTTTCCGGCAGTTGATCTTCAAGGCCTCCTGCTACATAAGGTCCCAGGGACTGAAACTGGGGTGTTATGCATTCAAAGCAAATCTTCTGCTTAGGGTTGCCAACTTTGGATTGGGAGATTCCTGGAGATTTGAGGGCCTTGCGAATCTCCTCCATTTTATCTTTACAACAAGTCTGTGAGGTAGGTTAGGCTGAGAAAGTGTAACTGGCCTAAGGTCACCCAGTGAGCTTCCATGGCCCAGTGAGGATTCAAACCTGGGCCTTCGAGATACTAGTCTGACAGTCTTCACCAACACCACCATGCCTTTCATAGACACTATTTGTCTAAACAGAAACCCTGAAAATGGATTCTAGGATGAGTTAGAAGGAAAATTCATAATTTGCTGAAGTATTCACTTGTATAACAATCCTATCATTTTTTATTTCTTTTATGTAGAAATGATATACGTACATTTTGTTATGAATAATTTATTTTTGCATATATACAAGTAATTCCCCCCCCTCAAATAGAATATTTCTTGTTTTAAAAAAATAAATACTAGTGGCAAAGCCCAAGCACACACGCGCATACACAACGTCATGAGTTATGAAAGGGAAAAAAATCTCTTATTTCTGAAATGATGCCAATGGATCATATTATGGCAACTGACTATGAACCCCTTTGACTCCAAGGTCCTGGGAGTGGCTGAGAGAGTGCAAAAGCAGCTTCAAGGTCCAACACACGTGCTCAGGGGTCATTTCGTAGAAAAAGAGCTGCAGGAGCTCATTAGCATAACTTATTAGCATATGCCACACCCCCTTTCCCCCATTTTCCCCACCATAGAGAACAATGGAGGGGATAGGGAAAACCTGTTTGGGGGCCGTAGAATTGGACCCCCTGGTCCAATGTTCTTCAATCTTGGTTGGTATCTTGGGGAGAGGTTCCAGCAGCTACCCTGCAAGTTTGGAGCCTCTCCCTCAAACTCCCTCCCCTCCAGCCCCCAGAATATACCCTATGTTTTTGCCATTGACTTCAATGGCCCATAGGATATAAGGGAGCCAAAATTGACATTTGGCTGGCCCTTTTTCAGGCCTTCTACCATGGAGCCTGAAAAAGGAGGGGTGTGTGGCTCTGCAGGCCGTTTTTCAGGCCCGGAGCCTGAATACAGCGGCGGCGGCCATAACTTTTTAAAGAGCCCCTATCAAGAGCTGGGGGAGCCAGAATGACCTCTGGGGTGTGATGTCCGAGTGGGAACGCCTCGGACATCACACACGAGAGGTGGAATTTGCCCCTACGAGTCCAAGGCCACCACCCCAGGGCTCAAGGAGGCAAGGGAACGTTTCGCCCCGCCCCTCCCCCCGTGCAGGCATCGCAGCTGCCGCGGAGAACAGCGAGGGCGGCCATAACTTTTTATAGAGCCCCTCCTGAGAGCTGGGGGAGCCAAAATGACCTCTCGCATGTGATGTCACAAGCGCTGGGGGACATCACATGCGAGAGGTGGAATTTGCCCCTACGAGTCCAAGGCCACCACCCCGGGGCTCAGGGAGGCAGGAGAACATTTCACCCCGCCCTCCCCGTGGGTGTCGCAGCTGCCGCCAAGAACAGCGGCGACGGCCATAACTTTTTAAGGAGCCCCGAAGGACAGCTGGGGGAGCCAGAATGACCTCTCGCGCAAGAGGTGGAATTTGCCCCTACCAGTCCAAGGCCACCACCCCCGAGCTCAGGGAGGCGGCGGAACGTTTTGCCCCCCCCATGTCCCAACTGATGGCTGGTGGGAGCAGGGGGCAGGGCTTATGTGCCCACCCCCTGGGCTCCTGACTGGCGGAGCGATGCTCTGGTGCGCTCCGGCAGGAACTGAGGCCTGCATGTGCTACTTATTATCAAGGCATGGCCTGGGCACTGCACAGGTGGGTACTGTGCAGGCACAAAGCAGCTCAGCACAGGGCTCAAGATGAATTCCCACAAGCATTGAGGTGAGGTGATCTGATCAGGAGCTCACCTCTTATTTTAACAAGGAAGTTCTGTCAAATTAAGTGTGCCTAGGAAGGGTGTTCATGTCAAAATTCTCTGTATTGGTAACTGATACCAGGATCTGGCATTATTCAACGAAAAATGGACACAGTTGGCCTGCACATGGATGTCTAACTATAACATTTCAATTTGCACCCATTTTACTACCAGAAAGAAACCCTTGAAACCCAAACACTTACTGTTGCTGTGTTAAACATAATTTAACAGGAGATTGCAGGGACTGAACCTGGCCCCTCCTGCATGCAAAACAGATACTCTACTGCTGAGCCGTGACCCCTTCCCACTGTTCAAGGGTACTCAGCTGGTAGTATTAACTCCACTTATCCTTCTTCCAAAGATGTCAGTTTAAAAGCTTTTGACAATATCGCTGTCACGATGGGTGTATTCAAATAACATATTAAGCAATATATCCCTATCATTGCTTTCTCACAGTCTGTGCCTTGGGTGGGGGGGAATTAATTCTGTTGAAATGTGGCTTGAATCAAGTCGGCTTGTTTTGATAGCTTTTGTTTTTCCAGGTGTCTGTTTCAGTGAACATGCTTTTGCGTTGTTACACACTGTGAAGAGCTATTCATAATTATCAAGAAGATGGGATCTCAGAAGAATACTCTTTCAAGCCAAGGGAAATTTGCCTTCACTTAAAAATGCCCCCTGTCATTTTTAACTGCAAAGATACATAATAATTTTCATGGATGCTCACAGGACTCCCCCCCCCCCGGCAAAATCAAAGTGCCTTTAACAGATGCAGAGGTGAACTTTGTGATTCTTGTGTCCTAGGCAAAAGTCCATGATGGGACCCCAGATCACTACCACCCCACCAACAACAACAACACAAGGCCAAGCAAGGAGTGGCCTTCACCCTGTGTGAAGTGGGTAAGAGCTACCACTGCTGGAAGCCAACTGACAGGGCCCCAGATGGGGGCAGGAGCGTACTTTACTTCAAGGGTGTCAAACATGCAGCCCAGGGGCTGGATCAGGCCCTCGGAGGGCCACAATCTGGCCCAAAAGGCCCTGCCTGTTTCTCGCTTCCATTTACAGTTCTGCTGCTGCCGCTGCCATGTCACAGCTTGCTTTACCAGCTTGCTTTTCTCTCAATCGCACAGGAGAGATAGATAGGCAAGGCTCTCCTGCGCGATTGAGAGAGTCTGGCAAAGAACTGGTTGAGGCTCCTCCCCCTCCCAGGGGGAGGGAGGGAACAGCCAGAGCTGGCTTCCTGGCCAGGCTGCAGGAGACAAAGGACAGCCTTTCTTTCCTTCCATTGGCTGAGGCTCCTCCCTGAAGGAAGGGAAGGAGGGAAAGCTTGCTGGGGTGCCTCAGTTGCATGGGAGAAATACCAAGCACCTTTAAGACCAACAAGGCTTTGTTCAAGGTATGAGCTTTTGTGTGCCTTGTTACAGTGTGTGTGTTTTGTTGGGCTCTTTATGCCAGGGCTCTCCTGGGTGCAACTGGGCTCCCTCCCCCTTTTCACTGTATTCATGACCCCATGATCCAGTCTTTCTCAGTAAGAAAGCAATGTGAACTATTTTAGAGGAGGAATAACAAGCCAGTGAGGCGAATTAGACTGAGAGTGTGTCCCCAGACCAAGTTCACCCAGCACACTCCTTTTGTAGGAAGTTATAGTTATTTCTCTGGGGAAGGCTATAGTTTTATAGACAAACACATGGCCCTCAGTCTGTGTCAGGATACCTTTTCATGTTCTTGACCAGCACATAAAGTACAAAACGTTTCAATGCCCAGCCATTTCAAGTTTCCCCTGGGTCCACTGAGCATGAGATTTCTGTAATGAATGTCATAAATCAAAAGTAGGTTTGCAGCTTACAGCTACACACCTGAACAGCATACTCAAGATTGCTACAGCACAGACATTTTGATGCAAAAATTCAGAACAGAAGTGTCAGTTATCAGAGACTGTTAAATAGACAAAATATTGCAAGAGTGCTATTGTTTTAAGCATGTTTTATTTAAAGTTTTTAAAAAATCTTTAATTGTGTTTCTCTGTGTCCTTTATAAAGTTTATATCCCCGCTACCTGGCATTACATTTTATGACACACATGGCCCGGCCCAACAAGGTCTCATTTATGTCAGATCCGGCCCTCATAACAAATGAGTTTGACACCCCTGCTCTACTTCTTTTCCCTCTCCTTGGAGCACAGGGTTGTGGGTATTAGGGACCTCTCCCAGCATGGGGCCCGGGCAGCTGCCCCTGTTGCCCGTGGGCTGTTAAGACCACCCTTGAACAGATGTGCAACAGAGATAAAACCAGCAAGTGTCATTTCATGAATGCTGAATTATCGTTAGGGGAAAGGGTATCCGTTGAGCTTCTGCCTAACATATCTGACAGGAAAAATGAGTCAGAGACTGAAAATTGTTTTTTCATTTTCTATTTGGGAGCCTCTCTAGGTCATAGACTAGTCCTGCCTTTATCTTTCCTTAATTTCTAAAAAGAAATCCTAGCACAGTTCATTTGCGTGGAAAATTATTGGTCCCCTTAATCTTAAAAAGGTGTTGGACTTGAGGAGGTGTGTTTAAATGAATGAATAAATGAATAAATAAATGGGGCTCAATATTGGATTCAGTGCTTTAAAAAGTTGCTGTATGAAAGATAAAGTTCGTGTTTACCTGGGCAGAAAAAAATTACTGGGAGGGAGGAGTGAAAGTATAAATGTTTGGGGGCTCAGCCAGACTCACATCCAGTAGTGCTGCATTTCTAGAAGCAAAACTACTGTCTGATGCCACTCAAATCTGGGAAATGATTGCATCCTTTGAATTTTTTGGGATGGGGGGAATCTGGTGTGTAACCAGTGCCTCAAGAGATGATGCTGTTAGTGATGGGGGAGCAGCACACCTACTGCGATTTTATAGTCAAAAGTTTAGTGTTGCATTTTTAACTATTGGTTGCTGGTACTGAATTGTGCCCTAGCCATGGAGAAAAAGAGATTGGCTGCCACTGTTCTGTCTTGGTTTGATAATGCCACCATCTCTAATGATTTGTTTGCACAGGTCCAGGATGGGCAAACTCGTAACATTTAGTTTCCTATTTTTTTAATAGCTGAGAAAAAAAATGTATTTCAGCAAGTGCAGCTGCTGAAATTTCTTCTTTTGTTCAGTTGTTAAAGGAACCCCAGTGTTAAACGTTTTGCCACTGTTGAGCTAGGTCATCTTTGAAACAGTGAATTCGGGCTTGTGGCTGAAGGTCTTAACCAAGCAGTTGTTCGGTTTCCATATGGCTTGCTATTGCTTTTTTATATAGGAAGAAAGTCCCATTGAAGCATAAATATTGGGTAGACAAAGGGTTTGTGTGGATGCTGTTCCATATGGCTTCTCACCATGCCAGGGCTATATTGTGGCCACCATGACTCAGATACCTCACACATGGTCACTTTTCACAGTAGCATGAGTTCTTCTCCACAAAGACGTTTCACTGCTACAGACAGTGACCATGTGAGCACCCAAGTCAGTGTACGCTGTATAGTCATGGCTTAGTGATAGGCCACGTGAAACTTTTTCCATGTCAGCTTCTCCATTCAAGAGCTAGGCCTGCATCATGTCACTGTGAGTAAATTTGTTTGCTGGGTCGTCCTTTGGGGAATAGCTGTGAGCAATCCCAGCCTATCAGGGATCCCATAGGGTTAGATTTGGCACAGAAGGAATTGGAAGAGGGCAGGGCTTTTTTTGTAGAAAAAGCCCAGCAGGAACTCATTAGCATAATAGGCCACACCCCTGACAGCACAGCTCATTAGAATATTAGGCCACACACCCCATGCCTTCCCTTGGCTTGCCTGGGCCCCAAGCTGGCCCTGGGACAAGCTGGGGAAGGCACGGGGAGGCATTTAAATGCCTCCCCGATCCTTCCAGCCCCCCCCGCCTCAGAGTCATTGGGGGGTCGCTCTCCAGGTCTTCCCTCTGTAGCCATGCACGCAGAGGTTTTGGCTGTAGTGGGTGTGGCCAACTCCGAAGCCAGTTGGAACTCTGTTCCTGTGCGTTCCTGCCCAAAAATAGCCCTGGAAGAGTGTATCTTTCTCCAACTTCCCTTTCATCTAGCACTCTGCAGCCTGTCCCAATTTTTTTTCAGAGGGTTGGCGCACCGTTATGAACAGAATGCACCACAGTATTGAAGACAACAGAGGTGAGGGGGGAATTGACTGAAATTGCCTCCTCACAAAGCACATCTGCTGGTGGAGGAAGAGGAGGAAACATCACCAAGTTAACCCTCATTGCAGCATCCTATATTGTGGTGTATTTTATTAATGATGGGAAAATCTCAGATTTTCAGTTGCAGATTAGGTTGCACCTATTTTGTACGCTTAAAAACACAGTCTTCTACAGCACGTTTGAAAACATAGATAAGCTACATGATACATGGGGAAACTGGTGTTTTGAAAGATGACGTGCAAGCAGCCCAAGATCTGGTACCCTCTTCATGTATTCCATGGTGAATTTATTACATTTGTAATAAGAATTCCATTCTCATTGGTAGGAATAGTTGAAATTTAATGCAGGCAAAAAAGCATTCAACAAATGCATTTTGTTCTAAAACCCTGAGAGTAAGAAACCATTTTAGTACTACTATTGGCAACTGTGCTTTCCGTCCAGTTGCTCTGGTTTATGATGGGTCATCTGGGAAATCTAAGGAAATGAATCACTGCAAACAGCTGGGTTTTAAAATAATAATTAAAAAAACCTACACTGGCAGATGTCCATCGTGTGCCAGTAAAAGTGAAGCAAAATCGGCAAGTACAGCCCATTACTTATTACAGATCTAGTGATTATTTTAAATCTAGCTTTGTTTGTGCTTTAGCATGTGTGTATTATATACAGTTTATATATTTCAGTTATGGGAACAAAAATGGATTCATTGGCCAGTAAACATGGAGCTCTGAACGTTCATCATAAATACTTCTTGATTGTCTTTATGGCATCTGTTACTGGAAGTGAAAGTGACAACAGAGCAGGTCTTGAAGGCATCTCTGCTTGCTTTTCCTTCAGCATAATTGCAGGAAATCTGAATGCGTTTTCATCTGGATGTGACAGAACCATTTCATGCAAACACTCCCCAGGTGTTTGAATTAATCCATCGACCACTAAAAATATAAGCAGAAAAGGGACATTCTCAAGATACATTAGGATACTTTATTATTGTATTAAACTGACCTCTCTTTTTACCACCACCACCCTTTCTGTTGCACTCAGACCTCAATGACCCAAGCTAGCCTCATCAGATCTCAGAAACTAAGCAGGGGCAGCCCTGATTAGAACTTGGATTGGAGACCACCAAAGAAGTCTAGGGTTACTGTGCAGAGGCAGGCAAAGGCAAACTATCCCTAAATGTCTCTTACTTTGAAAACCCTATGAGTTAATGGCACTTCCCACCACTTGAAGGCACTTCCCACCACTGCCTTCTGTTGTGAATACAAACCAGCCTGATGGATTTACATTGCCATGCAAAAGTCATTTTGCAGGAATACGGTAACTTTTATTAATGTTTAAGGTGCCACTGGACTCCTAGTTTATTCTTAACAAATGTTAGTTTGTTGTTCATATAATCAGGATGGTTAAAGAGTAAGGAAACATTACTTATTTATTTACATTATTTATAGTCCACCTTTGACCTATCTTACATGGATTCAAGGTGGATTACACAGAGTGCGTCAGTGCAATCAACAAGATGGGGTATTCAATAACAAATGCATTTGGATAGTAGAAGATTGGACGCCACCAGAAAGAACAGGAGCATAGCAAAAGTGTTAATACAATATATCGGGCAATACAAAAATGACATGATAGGATCCTATTTACAATATGTGATATACAGCAGAAAAGACCACAAGTCCTGATCATTTATCCAAATAGGGCTGTGAAACCATTTTGTCCTGTGCAGCCTTATTACCTGTGTAGAAAAGCCCTCTTGAATAGTTCAGTTTTGCACAGTTTGCGGAAGGCCAGGAGAGTGGGAGCTTTCCTGCCCTCCTCGGGCAGTTGTTGATTTTGCCCATTAGCAGGCTGGCACTTGCAGAAACCCTAGTTTCTGTTGTTGTTCTTGTTGTTGCCTTGTAATCCTGACATTTCTACACATTTCTAAGCCATGGTACTGAATAGATTCTTTTGAACTATGGTGCTGGAGAAGACTCTTGAGAGTCCCTTGGACTGCAAGAAGATCAAATCAGCCAATCCTAAAAGAAATCAACCCTGACTGTTCACTGGAAGGCCAGATAATGAAACTGAAGCTCAAATAGTTTGGCCACCAAATGAGAGGGAGCACTCACTGGAGAAGACCCTGATGCTGGGAAAGACTGAAGCTCAAAGAAGACAGGGACGGCAAAGGATGAGATGGTTAGACAGTGTCATAGATGCAATGAACATGAAGTTGAGCATACTTCAGAGGACGGCGGAAGACAGGAGGACCTGGCGAGATCTTGTCCATGGGGTCACAAAGAGTCGGACTCGACTGTGCGACTGAACAACAACAAGTAAATAATGAGAGCACATTTGGCTAATGCATCTGGAACAAAAGAAACAAATTAAACTGTGTGGGAAGAGTGGAAAGAATCCCTAACTTTTACCTTTCTGTTGCATAATCCTGGCGTAGTCCAATCCCATGCATGTTTACTCAGAAATAAGTCCCAATAAGCCTACTCATAAGTAAGTCTCATTGAAATAATTGTTCATAGTTTGAATCTGTGAAATGTCTCCTGTTGTGTAATTAACAGTGAAGTGATACACTTAATGGACCTTTGTCGTTGTCTCTCATTTAAAAGAAAATTCTGAGGCTTCTACGTGGCCAGCCTACCAAGTGGAGCTATCTGTACACTATAAATCAGTCCAGATTTTTGTGACTAATAGCACATATAGACACTGCAACATGGGAGAAGAGTTTGAAGTGGAAGACTTTGAACAAGAAATCTGCAGGTCCTTCTCACAACGCTTGCCAGTGCTCTTCTCACACAAACTACTACTGAAAATTAAGACCATTTTACAACATATGAACTGGCATTTTGTAACAGGTTCTCTTGCTCTATAAGACCTCCTTGAATATTGCTAGCTGAAATACAAACGTTCTTTAATGTTTAGCATCCATACAAGTACTTCTACACAAAATAAGACATTCCATTAAAGATTTTACCATGAAGGTCATCTAACAGCTTATACCTAAGACAACTTTCCTGGAAGTAAGGCCAATTGGGGAAAAAAGGACTTACTTCTGAGTAAACCCACTCAGGTGGACACCCATTAATGACATTTTCTTGACCCCATCAATCATTTAGCCATTTTTCTTTTAGCCTTGGAAAAACTCAAACTATGAAGGAACATTCCAAGCATCCAAAAGTACCCATTTTTGCTAGGAGGTAGTTTTCGAGATATTGATCTGATTAGGTAGTCTATCAATTCTAAACATCCATAATTTACAAATTCATAGTAAATTCAGTGGCCTTGACAGACTTCTTAGTGTAACAGTATGTGTCACCTGAACTTTCAGGAATTTTCATTCCTGATGAAAAAAAATACCTGTGTTAGAGTCAAGATCATCTACAACTCAGCAAAAGAAGGAAAGAGGTGTCATGTTGCCTCGTAATTCTCTCACACAAAATGGAAGGTCAGATTTATCCCATTTTTAAATCAGTGTCTTTGTAACTAGTGTTTCTGCAAAATTCCAGCTTGCCAAAATATTCTCTAAAGTCACAAATTGCTTAAAGAACTGTGCAATGAACGAACTGCAACCTTCTGGCTTGCTGTCAGATGTTCAAGAGGTACTATGTTTTCCTTTGGAATCCATCCGTGTAGTAAGTAAAAGCATCCCTTAAATTCACCCTTTGTTTTATACACAGTCACAGGTTCAATTGCTTTTCTAGCAGTGTAGTCCTAAACAGAGTTAAACCCTTCTATTCCCATTGACTTCCATGGATTTACAAAGGTGTAACTGTGCTTAGCATTGCACTGAATAAACCACTTTTGCTTTAATGACTTGACGATACCACTTTAAACTACCAGGTTGCTTCTTGTACTCTTATGCAAATATGCTGTTCTTAATTTATAAAAGGCAATGAAGAACCGGTTAGCATCATGTTCAAGTGCATTTTATTTATTTTTTCTGGGAAAGAAGTGCTTTCTCATACAAAGCTGCAGCACTCAGTCAAGGGTCCTTTTGATTCTGGGCAATCCAGGAGACTTACTAACATTTACACCCCTGGTTGTTTTCAATGACTGCTTTTACAGGTTCTATTCCCATATATGATACATTGTGCAAACATGCCTCGTCACACACAAGCTTCCACTCTGTAGAATCAGTTAGTTTCCTTTTGGTTTCTGTGAAAGTCTTTTTTCCTCTGAATTTTATGACCTGAGATTCAAGGTTCAGGAACTTGCTTGTTATTTTACCTTGTTGTTTGACGTAAGTAGAAAGAATGTTATTCTTCCTAGGAGAGGTGTTTTACATTGGGCATGCTGGAATTCTAATAGCCTACTAAAAAATCCTCACATCACCTTTCTAGAACACTTACCCCTCTAACTGATCAGTACTGGAGGGCGTCATTCAGGTTATTAGCCTGTTAGGCCTAGCAAAAAGATGCAGTGGTGCTAAATTAGAACTGCCAGCTGTCCCAATTTTTGTCAGGGGAGTTTTGGAAGCTATTGTGACATTTAATGCAAACTCTAGACTTTCCATAGAAGCAAATCTTTTGAATCTGTAAAACAGAACATTGACAGGTCTAACTGTGGCCCAAGATTAGCATGCGGCATGAGCAGTTAGAAAAAATGAACAAAAGCAAACTGAAGAACACATGCCATGTGGAAGAGAAATGTGGGGTTTCCCCCTTTCCTATACACCTGGCAAATTGTGGGGAATGGTGCCAATAAAGATTGACAAGCATCCAACGCTCTTAAAAGGTGGGAAGAAGTTGACTGAACAAGGCATAAGAGAACACCAAAGGAGACAGTGTGGAATCATTACCTTTTAACTGTATGAACCACAGTTTTATTTTATCTGGCAGCAGACCTACTAAAACAAATATGTGCCCTTTTTGTTTTCAATTTTGCTCACACTGGCAAGGTTAGCAATACACTACACGACTGTTCATAGGAGATGTGCGCAATAACAATGTGCTATTACTTATGAAAAATATGTCCACTACCCATAACAGAGGATACAAACAGTCCAGTAGCTGCATAAAAACACAACATTACACAACACAACTGGAGAAAGCAACAACAAAGAAAAATCCCTGCTGTTTGGGTGCCTGGTAGGCATTCACCCTCCCCTTGCATTGTGGCCCTAGTTAGGATGTTTAAAGATCTCTGTAAACCACTCCGAGCCTTCGGGAAGGAGCAGTATATAAATGGAAAGTGTAATGTAATGTAATGTAAAGTGTTAATAAGTTACCATGAGTGAACTTAATGAAGAATCGCTACCTGAGGCAAATAAAGAAAATGTTGCAAGAAACAAAATGTTATAATTGCAACAAAAGGTTATGTCATAGGCTGATAGTTTATCCTCACATGCAGCAAGAGGTTGTCCGTACCTGTTCCAGAGGGCATTTGGATTAGGGTTGCCAATTCTGTACTGTGACGTTCACAGAGGTCATTTCGGGGGGGATCGCGGGGGACGTTCATGGCGCTTTGGGGGCAATGCCTGGGAAGGGTGGAGTTTAGAGAGGTGAGGGAGCTCAGTGGGGATGTGATTCCATAGAAAGCGCCTTCTGAATCTGCCATCTGGTCCAGGGGAACTGTTGTCTGGAGCTCAGTTATATTTCCAGGAGAATTCCTGGACCCACCTGGAGGTTGGCAATCCTAATTTCATTTAGGATGGGGAATCAGGATTATCATCCCATTCTTCAGATGCCCTGATAGGAAAACCTAAACACAAAATGTTGATTTCGCTTTCTAGGTGTGGAAAGAGGAAGAGGGTAAGGTGGGACTTCAGCTGCGCAACCTGATTGAACCGGGGTGGGGAGGCGGGAGGTGTTCCAGAGTCCTAGAGATGCCTGCCAAGAAAAGATGGAGAAGGTATCCCGGTAGAGAAGAGATATGTTTAAGATTTCCAACAAGCCTAGGGGGAAATGTCCTTTCTTTTTCAGAAAGGCTTAACATGTGGAAATGGGGAGCTGAAACTTTTCATGGCATGGAGTTAAATAACATCACCTGGCAAATAACATCACATTAAACCTCTATAAAAGGAGCAGGACGTCTTTTCCTTCAGGCAACTGGCAACCCAAGTCATATTTTGGGGGAGGATTAGCCTTACGAAAGCAGAACTTTGGCAGGCAATTCCAAATAGTCTAAATGAGTTCTTGGTCATTTTGTGTGGAGGGAATTCATTCCTTTGTGGCTAAAGGTACATGTTCATTAAGACGTTTTGATAAATAATCTGATGGCCATATCCTGGATGAGATAAAGTTTCTCCTTGAAACACTCTACTCTATCATGAGAGTAGGCATGGCCCTAGTAATATACCTTTCATTGTAGAAACGGCCAGAAACTTGCTTATTAGCCCCCTGTTATGACAGCTGATCAAGAAAGGAGGCACATGAAATGACATGGTGGCATGTAGACAACAGCATAGACTAGGGTGAGGCTTAATTTCTTACCACTTCAGTTCCTGAGGTACTATTGATGCCTTCAGCTCCATGGCTGTTACTAGGAAGTGAAGAAGGGCTTGGGGCTTAAGCCTCATGGAGCATTTGCGCTTTTATAAATCTCCACTCTGGCCCTGTTCATACAAGGCGTTTTGGGCTGGGAGTGGGCTGGATTGGAAGCGCAGCAAACGGGCGCGATCCCACGTCAACATCTGGCTGGCGTTGTGCTCCCGTCTCCGATTCGGCCCTTCCCCCGATGAATCGCTTCAAAACTGAACCACCTACCTAGGTGGTTCATCCGTTTGTTCAGAAATAAAGATATGTAGTCATCTATATTTTCTTCTTTAGTTGCTTAGTGGTTTGTGTAATAGTCTTTTAATCAACTTGATATTGTTCTTGGCTCACTTTCATTAAAAGAAAGAATCAGTGACGTTTTCCCTGAAGATTTGTGGGTCACCTTTAATGTTACCTTTGTTGTATTCAATATGGCAGCAATATGCCCCCCACATGCACCCTGAGTTCTCAGTTTCTATGCTACAGGTTCCATGCTTTGTTAGCGTTGCTTGTAATATTCTGACCCTGTCTATAAGAACATTTACTGTGATCAATGCAATATGTTTACTCCAGACATTAATTCGTTCTTTAGTATTTTACAGTGGTTTGTCTGGTGGGGTTTCTTAAAATGTCTTTTGAATTTTTCCCCCTCTGATTCAGTTGCTTTTGCTGGTTAAACCTTTTCCTCTTACACAGGGCACACGTGTTTGTTTTGCTTCTCACAACAGCTTTCAAGGTGTCTTATAACATTTTCCTTGACATCCCTTTGGTGCCATTTGTTTGATAAACATTTTTAATCTCATCTAACAATATCTCATAAATCACTAGGGCCTTAAATAGTTCATTATTAGCTTTCTGGAGGATCCAGAATATCCTTCCCTGGTGCAAAAGGAAAGCTGTGAGCTTCTGATCAGAATTTTTTAAAAAACCAATAACTGACTTGTGGACTCAGAACCTTTTCATGTGATCGTCCAAAATGTTCCCCTAACCACATTTTATTCCTTAGAGGATACTCCAGCAATCACCAATCTGGCAATAATTAGATCTCACCTACGAACAATCCATGTAGAAGAGAGAATATCCACTGCTGTACAGAGACTGCAGGACAGGAGAGATGGATGTTGTGCAGTAATTTTCCACTGCCTTTTAAATATATGCTTATTACATTTGCACTCCAGCACAGGGAAAGGAGAACATGCAGCTTTCAAGACCCTAAAATGTTGGGGGAGGGGAGATACGTAGCCTTTGAAGACCATGGGGAGTGGGTACCACAAGCTATTCAAACATTCCTGCAGCCAAGGCCACAGAAGGGAGAGCCAGAGTTAATAGTTTGAGAAAGTTCACCTCACTCTAGAGTTACATAAAGAAATTTGAAACTGGAAAGCCACTTCTCCAGATGTGCTTTCTCTCTTCTGAGGCATTGGTATTTGGCTTAGAAGGCCTTTTTCTCTGATTATGCATTGGTCTGTTTCTCCCTTCTTATTATAGCATTTATATATAAGTTGAAGAAGTCCCAAGATATTCTTTAGCTTCCTCCTTTATGAAGGGAGAATATTTTCAATGTACAGAGCAGACTAGCTGCAAAAGTATTGAATACAGAGGGCTGTTAAGTCAGCAGAAAATTCTGAAAGCATTTATATCAGGACTTTTAACAATACTATGAAGTTCCTTCCTTCTTATGTAGTGTCATATTTGAAATTGAGTGTCTTTGGCTTACGAAATTGAGCACGTAGGGGAGAAATGTTTGCCATTCCGTAAAAATAGCTTTTGGAGCAAAATTACTTTGAAATCACTGCGGTGCTGTGGTTGCTTTAACCATTGGTGGGTTAACAAAATCTTTTTCCAGATGCTGGCAACTGAAATAAGTGATAAAACAAATTGTGGAAAAAAATCACTATGAAGCTCAGAAACAGGAACTGGAATACCTCCTCAAGAACAGAATGCATTCATTTTTGGTAATTCTCCATATTAATGGTTTGTTAAATTGCTTAGAGTTTTAAAAAGTTTCTTTTGCAGAATGTTTAATTTGAACATAAAGTTTGGAGAGGGTAGCATGTTCTATTCACTTACTAAAGAAGGCAAATGAAAACAGTGATTCCAACAAAATAGCAAAGTACCTATCCCCTCCCCACATGTTTTTCCTACCAGAACTCAGGTTTTTAGATAAGTGGAGACAATCGATCAGAATCTAGAGGACTCATTATACTTTGTTGTTGTTGTTCAGTCGCACGGTCGAGTCTGACTCTTTGCGACTTCATGGACAAGATCATGCCAGGCACTCCTGTCTTCCGCCGTCCTCCGAAGCCTGCTCAATTTTATGTTCGTTGTATCCATGACACTGTCCAACCATCTCATCCTTTGCTGTCCCCGTCTTAATTAGCTTTTGCCAGGATCTCATTGGCAGCTACTCTTACAAAGTTTGTCATGGAACTCTGCGCTATTCCCATAGGTCGTAATATTTGGAGAAGAGATTGTAAAATGCTCCACTTTTCCTTAGAGCATGGGGAATCCCTGAGGAAAATCTCAGAATGGAGTCTTTATGCGCATTGGAAACAAACAGCCAAAATAAACCCCAACTCACCCACAATTGCGTCTGATCACACAGTGACGGGCTGCGCCCACACCTACAAAGGGAAGTGTGCTCTCACAACCTTCGTTTCAAATTCCTCCGGAAGGAATAACCTCACTTCCCCTCCGCTTCAACTCGCATGTGTGACCGCAGCCTAAGTCTTCCTTCCTGGCTCATTTTTGGCTCCCCCTCTTCTGTTCTCCTAATGATTTTCTCTATCTCCAGAATACTGGAGATACCAGTGTACTCGGCAGCTACTCTCACCAGAACTCAGGTTTTTAGATAAGTGGAGACAATCGATCAGAATCTAGAGGACTCATTATACTTTGTTGTTGTTGTTGTTGTTGTTCAGTCGCACAGTCGAGTCCGACTTCGCGACCCTATGGACAAGATCACGCCAGGCCCTCCTGTCTTCCGCCGTCCTCCAAAGCCTGCTCAATTTTATGTTCGTTGCATCCATGACACTGTCCAAACATCTCATCCTTTGCTGTCCCCGTCTTAATTAGCTTTTGTCAGGATCTCATTGGCAGCTACTCTTACAACGTTTGTCATGGAACTCTGCGCTATTCCCATAGGTCTTAATATTTGGAGAAGAGATTGTAAAATGCTCCACTTTTGGTAATGGCCAGTCTTTTCCTTGGAGCATGGGGAATCCCTGAGGAAAATCCCAGAATGGAGTATTGCGGGTAGTGCTAACCCTTCCATTTTCCAGATACATATCACAGTGTACATTTGATGGAGCTATTCTGTATGATGAAGTACATGGACAACTTCATTTAGCCATCCCTTTAACTTTTAATTTTATTGTGCTTCTTCAGTTTCATAATGAGAAACGAAAGAAGAGGTCCTACACTGACATAAAACTTATCATTCCAAATGGTAACAAAAACATCTATTTTATCCCCAATTTATATTCAGCCTTTGGCCAAGCTTTGGATTGGGTTGTCATCAATATGTGGATGACACCCAGCTTTACATCTCATTTCCCTCTGTAGGCAGCTGTGAATTTCCTGGGCCACTGTCTCATGCTCATGGTCTAGTGTCTGAGAGCAAACTGAAGGTGAATCCAGGCAGATCATGAGCTTTTTCTGTGGCAGAACCAGTTCTTTATAATGGCTGTCCACAGTGGGTGACCCTAAAGAATGTGCCAGGCAGAGAGAACTGGAGAGAAGTCAACTGTTCCAGCCAGAAAAGTCTCCTTATGCTGTACTTCAAAGTGAATGAGGTGATCTCTGATCTTTAAAGGCTTCCAAGTTAAACTTGATTGCTGGCTAGACATTCTCACTGTATACATGTTATGTTTGCCAGAGGTCGATTCGGGGGGGATCGCAGTTCCCCCGGGTGAGGGGGGGCGAGGCACATGACGAAGCCCCGCCCCCTGCTTCTGGCCGCCCTGCTTCCGGCCCTCATTCAGCCAGGAGGAGGCAGGAGAAGAGGGAGGGTAAGTTGCTTCCTCCCCGCCTCTCCCCACCCCTGCCTGTCTGGGGCCAGGGAGGGCCTTCGCGGGGCTTCCTCGCACTCCCGCCGGCCTTGCAGGTCCACCGCCGGGCCCCTGATGTCAGGGGGTGTGGCATATGCTAATGAGTTATGCTAATGAGTTCCCCTAGCTCTTTTTCTACTAAACGACCCCTGATGTTTGCCATACTCTGCCCTCACTTGTGAAGAAACTGGATATACCACTTAAGGTCCTGAGCCCATTTACAGTGTAATCCTAAAAACACTTTCCTGGAAGTAAGCTCCATTGAATAGACCTGAGTAGACCTGTTTAGAATTGCTCCCTTATTGTTTAAATCTAGACATAGCAGCAGGTAGTGATCTATCAGTGTTCCTCTGTCTCTTGAGCAAGGCCTCTTCAGACTATAACCCAAATGTAAAAGCATCTGATGTACCGAGGATACAGTCCAAAGACAATCTTAGCTTTTTAATTTCCTGTTTTTTTCAGTGGTGTGTTTTTTACACCCTTGCTTCTCTTTTCCTTTGATGTGGGCAATTATTTTAATATAGAATGACTCCATAAAGCTAGCTGTCAAATCTTCAATAACGAAACTGTTGTTCTTAACACCGCCATGGATAAATGTTTCTAAAGTCGCATTTTCTTTCTATTGTGAATGCGACATTCTGTTTCAAGCCTGCTGATGTTAACTGGTAGGCTGGCTTGTTGTGTCCTGTTGATGTCTGAAGTAATTCTTGGCAGGAACCCTTTTAAACAAACTGTCTTGCTTAGGTGAAAATCTGGCAGCTACATTTTGGGAAAGGCCCTGAAAGGAGTTAACCAGAAAAAAATGGCATGTAAAACTTAAATAGAGGTTGTTCATCCCCAGATACAAAGACTTCAGGACTGACACCATGCTGGGAAATAACAAAGGAGAAACCTGAACCTGAGATATAAATAGAAGATTCTGCTGCGGAAACAGACTTGTTTATTACCTCAGGCCAGAAGAGAGTGCCTTGAAAGAACACACTGTTGTTGGTACAGTGTAAACCTATTAGCCTGTAAAAATAATCCTCCACGTTTGTAAGTCTCTGGTCATCCCACAGGAAGGAAGGCAGATACCCATACTCACAAAGAAGCAGGAAAATGGAGTTGTCCTGTTTTTCATGTCATTTTATTAACCTGCCTTTCCAGATATTTCAGGACAGTTTGCAACAAAAATATTCTGACACTACAACCAGCCAGTATTAAAATGAATTACCCTTATAAAGTGGCCATAATGAAAACTTCCAGTCATCAGGACTGCATAAAGGGCCTTGTCTAAAAGACTGCTAGATTAGGGTTGCCAACCTCCAGGTGGTGGCTGGAGATCTCAGACTAGTACAACTGATCTTAGGCAACGGAAATCGGTTCAATGGAAAAAAATATGGCCGCTTTGGAAGTTGGACTCTATGGCATTCTACCACACTGAAGTCCCTCATCACCCCAAACCCTGTGCTCCACAGGCTCCAGCACCAAAATCTCCAGATATTTCCCAACACGGAGCTGGCAATCCTATGCTAGATTGATACCATCTTGCAAGACTTCCATAAGGTTGGTAAAAATGAAAGCCCATTGCAAAGACTGGGTGCCTATAGAAGCACCATGAGCTGTGCTGTGAGCAGAAACTGCTAGGCAAAATAGAGCTGGTACAGGAAGAAACATTCCCTTAGATATGAGGGTTCCAGGTCATGAAAGGCTTTAAAGGTATGAATAAGACCTAGAATGGATCCTGCAGGGCCCCATGAACTCTATGTTGGAGAACTCTGGTCAGTGGTGCCCCAGTTCAGTTCGCAATGTGAGAAAACACACAAGTGGAAGTGACAGGGCCTAAGGCTGGAAGTAAGTGCCAGTTTTGGAAGTTAGTTGCATTGCATGCTGGGATGTGTCATCCCACTCGGGATTTGTGAAGGACTGGCTCCCACAAAGGAGGATGACAGAACAAAAATGCATGGTGAATTCCTAAGCGAGATTGTATAGAAGACAATACTTCACAGAACTAGTGTGTGGAGAGGGAGGCTGCAGGAAGCAGCTGACCCTGTTTGGAGGTACCCATTTCCAATGTACTTTGACATGGAATTGAAGTTAATGTGTATCAAACCACAATTTATGGTGTCTGTTTTGACATGGATGGTACAGTATGGAAGAGTTAGTTGTCTGAATAAATGATTTCTGAAGCATAACTTGGATTTGAGTTGTGAGATACTTGACCAGAAGGATAGCATCAGCATGGCTTTGGGTAGCTGTACACTGCCTGTGGCATATGTAACACCTACAGGTCCGGCATAGCCAAAGTCGTATGTACAGTAGCAAGCAACTTCTAGGCCTGCAAACCATTCTCCACCCATATGCCAGGAAAGTGCCTATGTGGAATCAGAAATGAAGTCAATGACCTTGACAAGGAATTCAAGCAGTAAGCAATTAATGAGGCCAAATCTGTTTAGAGAATTTGGATGAAGGAATGAAGCAACAGCTCTTTTTCATGCTTTGCTGAGTAGACAAAATGATGCCCACAACAAATTACTTTATCATTTAATAACAGGGAAAGCTTCGACTTAATTAAAAGGAGATATGGATAGGGTGAAGGCTGGAGTCTTGGGGCTCTAGGGAAATAACCACTCATTCCATAGTTGAGCAGAAGGCAGAGGTGCTTATGTAATTTCCCCCCACCTATATCTTCTTGCATTCACTTTCTTCTGTTTTAAGGTCTTTCGCATATTAGATTCTCCATGCAATTATTCTGGGGGAAAAGCACTCAGTCAAAAGTGCTAATTAATGAAACAATAAATCTCATGCAACAAAAGGAAAACTTTCAAAATGCCCACCCACCTTCAGTTCAGACTAGGTCGTCAGGCTATAGCCTGGAACCCCCAAGAGTGTTTGAGGGATGAGGACAAGCACACTGGCATCATGCTGGTATGAAATGTCGCTTCTGGTGAGAAACTGAAGTGATGTCATGACATTGGAAAGGCTCCTCTAGGATCTGGAAAAATTCTGTGGTTAAACCATAGAATTTTTGGCAAATCCTGGAGCATTCCCCTGACATCATGATGTCAATGTGCCACCATTTTTCTCCTGCTGGCCCTTCAGGCAATGGTCGGTAATTATAGGAATCACTGTAAGGTCTTCTGCCATAGTTGGAGACCTGGTAACTCTAATTCAGACATAATTCTGGAAAAGCTTATCGATTTGCTGATGTCTAGCAACCATATATCTGAAAATTGATCTGAACTCCACATTGGGTCCACAGTAGATCAGCACCTGGGACTGGAGGAGATGGTTACTGTGAACATCAGGTCCCCACTTCCCACTTCCTTTTCAGTGAAGCAAGGGATGCTTGCAAGAATACAGAGTTTCGAGTACTGGATGATACCAGACACGCTCATGGCTACTCACTACCATGCACAGTGCCTGAGTCTCTGCTGTAGTGTTCATCAGAAACACACAGCACCACCGTCATCTGAACTTGACTAATTGCATAACTCGTAGGGCAACAGGAACGGCTCCTGGTAAATATGACAGAGGGAATGATCCGTTTTCAGTTGAGCTAGACTCTGGATATTCCGGAGTCCAATCCAGGGGCTGGGTGCCAAAAATCAAGTATCCTAACGGATCTCTTTCCAGAGTTCACTCTATCACGAAATAAAACATATCTTGGGAGTGCTGGGAAACGAAGAACCAAGGCATGCTTTTAGTTTTGTAACACTGTGAATCAACATGACCCAGTTTCCTTTCCATTGCAGCCCATAGGGATGCCAGGTTTTATGCCATAAAGCATAAATTGTGTAGCTTTGGGGCAAAAGGTTGGAATCAGGGTTGCTGCCTAAGCCTACACACTTGCAGTGTAATGCCAATGCTAAATCATTGATGTCAATGGGCTTTGAAGGGTGTCACACTGTTTAGGACTGCACTGTTTAATGGCTTCTCTTAACTTCTGTGTGTCTGCAGGTTTCTGGTAGCTCTTACATAGGATGAACAGTGGTCCTACTGTTTTGTTCTCCTATTTCACCTCTCAGCAGCTCTCACCCTGATGGGAGAGAGAGGGGTAGAGCAGAAATGTTGGACTCTCAGCTTTGTGAAGATCCAGAATGAGGAATGAAAACAATGAACAAATTGCTAGCAGTTCACTTCTGGAATTCAAGAGGTATCAGAATGTTCCAGCCAAGAGCAAGATGAGGCTCCTGTCAATGTTAATTTGTCATTGCAGGGAGAGGAGACAGACCAGCACAGAGGTTTCACTGCCAAAGGGAGTTGGATTATGGAAAGGAATAATCCACAGTGTATCATGACTGCCTTGTGCCATCCACTTTATATCTCAGTTGATATTCCTCCCTGGGGCAGACATATGCCCCCATAATCTTGACATGTAATGACCCACAATTACATGAATTTTCAGTAGGACCTTGTTGGAACACAGCTGGGGTATGGAGAGCCAGTTTGGTGAAGTGGTTAAGTGTGTGGACTCTAATCTGGGATAATTGGTTTGATTCCCCACTCCTCCACTTGCAGCTGCTGGATGACCTTGGGCAAGCCATAGTTCTGTCAGAACTGTTCTCTCAGGGACAATTCCCTCAGAGCTCTCTCAGCCCCACCTACCTCACAGGGTGTCTGTTGTGGGGAGGGGAAGGAAAAGGAGTTTGTAAGCCACTCTGAGACTCTGAGTGAAGGGCGGGGTATAAATTCAGTTTCTTCTTCTTCTTCTTCTTCTTCTTCTTCTTCTTCTTCTTCTTCTTCTTCTTCTTCTTCTTGGGTCAGTAGGAGAGGGTTAAACTTGAGAGGCTTGGACTTGCACCTTTTCCTCATAATTCAAGCACTGAACAATATGATTGTGACAACACACATTCACGTGGAACACTAACCAGTGGAACCACCATTAATACTGCTAGAACAATTGGTCCATTAATACCATTGTGACATCAGCAGGCTCTGCCCCATGATATTACCAGTTTCCACCCCCTGTTTCTCGGGGTTTGGGATCCTGAGGTCTGGTGACCATAGTAGCCAATGTTGCTGGTTTCATTCTAGATGATATAATAACTAGGTCTGCAGAGGACAAACTGATTGTTAGTATTTTTGTCCTTTGTTTACACAGACAAAATTTGCCCCAAGATCTTCCAGATTGTTTGTAAAGAAATAGTACCTACTGATGCAAGAGAGTTTCTCATGTTTATTGGTCTTTTTCATTTAGTACATTTTAGCCCACCCTTCCTCCAAAGCACCCAGAGAGGCATACATTGTATTTCCTTCCCCCATTTTATCCTCTGTGAAGTAGGTTAGTCTGAGAGAGAATAACTGGCCTGAAGTCACTGATTGAGGCTGCATTCAGACGGGCAGCTAATCCTGCCATTGGCCCGGCTCTAAATTGATCCAGATCTTTTTTATCCGGCATTGCATGACCAGACAGCTCCCATTACCGCGCATGTACTCCGCGGTGGATTTTCTAGATGGGGTCCACCTGAAGGAGCCACACGGTCGGGTTTTAAAAAAAAATTCTGTTTGTGCATGTGCATCTGCGCCTCAACATGTACTTGTTTTTCCGTGCATGTGTGGAATTGAATGGTTAAAGTACCACCAGTGGTACCTTCCTCTAGGTACTTTTTCAATTAATGCAGTTCATAAATTTCACTGTCCATTCAGAAACATGAAATTGTCTGGAATGTTTGAGCAGAGCTCTGCAGCTGTCATGAATGTACATGTTTATGTGCATATCGCTAAGAATTTTTAAAAATGGTGGCCATTTGGGATGGTCTGAATCACGGAAGCGGCACCTTTCCCAGATGTTGCTGTCTGATCATTCCCTTTAAATCCACCAGGCACTCGTGCCTGGCGTAGATCTAAAGACCTGTCTGATCAGAACCTTAGTCTCATGGCAAGCAGGAATCTGAACCCAGCTTTTCTTGGCCCTCATCCAGCACCCTAACCACTATACCACACTGGTTTTCAGAGTACAATAGACAAAATTACAGTCCTACAAACTGCTATGAGTTGGAATCCTAGCTTTGCTATGTCCCTGATGCAAGAGCTAACACTACAGTGTGCAGCCGACCAGGTAACAGACTGATGGAACAATGTATGGATTTTCATAGGAACTACTGTGGGCAACGAGATAGCAGAAAACCTATCCCCTTCTTCCCTCCTTTGTTTTTTTTTACAGTCTGATAATGCATGGTTATCCGATCATACATCTAAAACCCTTCTGCTTTGGGTCTCTTTAAAACTTAATTTTTTAATTATTAATTTATTTTTAATTAAATTTCTTAATTTTTAAATTAAAACTAATTTAGAAGAAGAGATTGGATTTATACCCCGGCTTTCACTACCCGAAGGAGTCTCAGAGTGGCTTACAATCCCTTTCCCTTCCGCTCCCCGCAACAGACACCCTGTGAGGTAGGTGGGGCTGAGAGAGCTCTTTTGAGAACTCCCCTTGAGAGAACAGCTCTGAAAGAACTTGTGACTGGCCCAAAGTCACACCAGGAGCTGCATGTGGATAAGTGGGGAACCAAACCCGGTTCTCCCCGATTAGAGTCTGCACTCTTAACCACTACACGAAACTGGCTTAAAATTAATTAAAATGTTTTTAAAAAATTAAAAAATGAGTAGGCTTTGGAAAATGCTCATATGCACTGCAATTTTTCAGAGCTGCACTCCTAAGTGTTTGATGCTGATGCAGCTTTACATATGCAGTCTGCCACCCTGTCATTTGATTGAAGGTCAAAGAAGACGGGGACGGCAAAGGATGAGATGGTTAGACAGTATCATAGATGCAACGAACATGAAATTGAGCAAACTTCAGAGGATGGTGGAAGACAGGAAGGCCTGGCGTGATCTGGTTCATGGGGTTGCGAAGAGTCAGACTCGACTGTGCGACTGAACAACAACAACAACACCCTGTAGCCTATGCCAGCGCCATCCGTTGAATGTTTCCTAGTTTGTGCACCAAACCTCCTGTGCTTTCTTCTAAGAGAAGCTGTAGAAGGGAATAGAAATCAGTCCACAGAGATGGCTGTACCATCCTTTACTGGCATCATCACCATGAATTTTTGTGTTTTACTTCTGACAAAACAGGCATTTGGGACTTTTCTTTTGCAGAAGAGTTTTTTTAAAAAAATCTTGATTAGCAGTGAGATTCCTAATGATAAAGTCTTGAGTCATTCCCTGCCGTGAAGCTGCCAAGTATGTAAAAAGCTTTTACTGCGTCCACCGCATTGTGAGTCAGACATCTCCACAACAGGCAACTCATGCCACAGCTGTCAGAGTGCCTTCTGTCTTTGTCTTCTTCCCAGAAGGGCCAAGCTTTGATTGGTGTCTGTAAAAAACGATCACTCGCAATTGCTTAATCCCCTAAACCTTTGAAAGTGATTAAACGGCAACCTTCTTAAGTTCCTTGGAAACCATGTGGGCTTCCATGCTCTCATTCGCAAGCGTTATGTTAAAATCAACTAGTCATAGTGTTCCTCTCCTGAGTGTGTCAAGACCTTTTAAAAACACTTTTGAAGTTTCTTTTGGCATAAGGCATATTAATGAAGACTCATTCTCATGACTTAATTTGAGGTAGGGCTCACAAGGGATGATGACTTTCATATGCTTGACGGTGGAAGGAGAGAGAAAACATCTTGTTTCCAGTATTTGTAATTATTCTGATCAATTTTTTTGTTGTTGGGGCTTTATTTGGCTTGATCTGAGACCATAGAAAGGCAGAATGAAACTGGGCGTTGGTAAAATAGGGATGTGTGAAACTCTTTGATTCTCTGGGCTTTCCCACTGTGCTTACTAGATATAAGAAAAAGTCTATGGAAAGTCTTTTCTATCTATGCAATTCCAAGCATCGTCTGAGCATATGAGTGTCAGACTCTTGAACAAACTTACTCCCAACAGCACTCTCTTGGCAGTGATTTGTTTATTGAGAGACGAAGATGTCTCAAGCTAAGACGATCTGTGTCAGAACTGACCCTCTTGGCACCAGCTCTAGTATTATACATAGTTCAAACATCCCCCCCCCTTGTGACTAGTCCAATCACACCAACACATCCAGCCTGCCAAAATCTACTGTGCACCGTTAGCCCTCCCCAGCATCTGCAAGCTTAGTACCTAGCAGTGTCTGGTGTCCAAGGTCAAGCACGCATTCTTCCCAGAGAAGGGAGGCCCTGCTTAATGCAGTTACAAGCCAGCATGACTCTTGTAAGAACATAAGAGATGGCAATGTTTGATCAGGCCAAAGGCCCATCCAGTCCAACACTCTGTATCACACAGTGGGCAGAAATACCAGGTGCCATCAGGAGGTCCACCAGACTCTTAGCAAAGCAGTCCCCACACCCACACACTCACACGCTCACAGACCCCCCCCCTCCAAATCAGAATGAAACAGGACAATAGGCATACAGAATAAAAAAGAATTAAGAACCCCATGGCAAATGAGACCCGAGTTTGACAATAAGGCTCTCGGAAAAGGCCCGTAACTAGGGTGTTTTTGCTCATGGGGCTTTTTTTTTTTTTTTTGCTGGTGGGGCAGCCATTATGTGTATGTACAGAACTGCCAGACAAGTGGTGTATCACTCAGAAAATGTTTCAGGTTTATTCCAGGTTTATTACAAAGATGCTAACATTATTGTGCAGAAAGTATTGCCATAATTTTATTGCCAGCAACATAAAGAAACAGTCTTTGCAGTATTTTGCAGCTGTTGTGGCTTCTAGGGCTTTCCCAGTGTTTCACATAAACTTTGTTAGTTTAGCTTTAAAACATGCCATGTGATACAGTCATCTTTCCTACAGATTTTGCAAATAGAGGATGATGCTAAAAACAATATGTATTCAAAACAACTGAAAAAAGAAGAATGATTTTTTTTTTCATTGGCCCAGTGGCTTTTGGGGCTCTGAGCCTATTGCCAGATTATATTCTTTGTCTGTGAATTTCTAGGGAATTTCTAGAGTAAATGTTGATAGAGAAACAACAACAACAACAGAAAACAGCTCCTCCACAACCTACCACCCCATGGAGCTGTTCTCCAAGCCTAAAAACTACAGAGCAAAATGTGCCTACTGGGAGCAACTTCAACAGCAGAAAACAACTCCCCCCAGCCCACCCCCCCAGTTGCTATCCAAGCCATAAATTGTGCCTACTGGGAGCAAGTGGGAGCAGCTACCTCCATGGGATTAAGACCATGGAAACAGGAAGGTGGAGCTCTGCCGAGCCATGGGTGCTGGCTAGTCAGGGGATATGATGAGACGGAAGGAAGGAGGCCAGACCAGTGAGGAACTCGGAAGGAGTCCAGCACCTATGTGAAATTGCTCTGTGGCACAGCTTTCTAAATAATGTGCCCAAAATTAAAAAGGGTATGGAAGATTCAGGGGCAGGGCAGATGAGGGAGGGTGCATCACCCCAAAGGCCCCCGTGGTAGCTACAGGCCTGGTGTGTTATTACAGCAGTGGATTGGCCCATGCATTTCCCCCTTTATTTCTTTAAATTGATTACAATTCCTATAAACAGCCATATACATAAAAAAGAAAATGAAAATATACTCTAGCCAGCAAAGTCATTCAACTTTTGAATAATTAAATGCCATGTTGATTCAATCTGCCATACATCTCTCCATTTCTAAAAATGCTGTTAGCTTTATCAGTTCATATGTTTCCTTACATTTATCAATCCATCATTGACTTCTGGGGTGCCATTTCTTGCTTCCAAGGCTTGGCAAAAACTATTCTTGCTGTGGTTATTAAATGTGGGATAATGCTATGTAGGTGCTTAGGAAACATACGTACAAAGTTTAACAGTAAAGTTCCAACTGCAAAAGGAAAATCCATACCTAAAATCCATACCTAAACAAATGCCAAACATTTACAGCTCTTGGACAAGTCCACCACATATGAAAGACATCTGCTTTTAAATAGTTACAATGCCAACGTGAACTAGTTGAGTTCTTAAATATCATTGCAAATTTATGGGGAGACCAATGCCATTGGTATAACAATTTTAATAAATTTTCCTTAAACTGAAGTGAAAGTGAAGGTAAAGCCTTGTTTATAGGCAAAACTCGACATACATTAGAGATTTCTCTTCAAAGATTCCTTCCCCCCCCCACTTTAATTCTCTCTACAGTCAAATTAACATTAGATTTAAGAGCAAGAGTTTTAGAAAAAAATGTGGGCATGCTCCCCATGGACTGGCCCACGCATGTGGGCTATGTTTGTATGAGAATGATCATTTGAATGCAAACGAGAATGTTAATTCCAGTCCCAATCAAGCAGTGCTGACATCTGCAGCTAGACCCCGATGCTGATGTCCATTCCTCTGTGTGTTCATTAGGCTTGCCAAGCTCAGATGGTCGTGGCCCCGCCCCCAGCGTGCCCGGCATGCCCGAGTCACTTCCGGGCGACGTGGATGCGGCGTGCGCGCGCTCCAGCCGCCAGTCGGGAGTCCCCCGCTGCGGCTGAATTCACACTTGGCAACCCTAGTGTTCATCCTTTATTTCTTCACATGCATGTGTGCACACACCCCTCTCTCCCTAACTTACAGAAGAATTTGCATGTCTAGTGGCTGGTTAATTTTCATTAGGCCTGGAAAAGATAAATAGGATAGAACCGGAAATAAGGAAACCTCCACACCGTTGGAGCAACCCTAGTACCTAAGCCCCAGTGGCTCTGGCATACTGACCCATGATGGCTTGTGCACAGCAGGGTTCAGTCTGGGCATACGGGAAGTCAGAGCAGAAAAAAGAGAAGTGCCCCAGACCACACATAGGTACGCTCATCCCCTCCTCACACAAGATGTATCTGGAATTAGGGGTTAGAGAATCTTCAGCTCAAAAAATGTGGCTTCTGGGCAGGTTTGAACCTTTTTGGCCCCTTTAAATAAACTGTCCTTAGCCCTGAGGAAATCTAAATTAGCCAATCAGGACTCTGGCCAGCCTTAACTAGCACACTTTACATTCCAAGATGCAAATGCAAAGCTTCCATGCAAGCACACTTACATGCACACACTTCAGGGGGAGGAAACACCATTTGAGATGAAGGCATTTGTTTTTTCGAGGGTGATAGGACTGAAACGGGAATGCCGCCCATTCTCCAAAGACATACCAAATGACCTATTTATTTATTTATTTATTTAATTTATACCCCCCACCCTCCCCACGAGGACCAAGGACATTGTTTCCCCCAGCCACCCTGGGTAGGAGGCTGAAGTTGGCTCCCAATTCCTTATTCATTCCTTATTCATAACTTGTGCATTAATTTAGCCAAAGAACATTGAATAAGGAACCAATAAGGAATTGGGAACTGGGAACCAACTTCAGCCTCCTACCCAAGTGGCTGTGTTGCGCAGCACAATGAGGAGGGCAGCTAGGAGCAACCACCGCCGCAGGGGCCAAAATTGGATCTGCCTAACACAGTTCTGGGAGGTGACAACAGGCATAAGCGACACAGGGGCAAGCCATGCTCCAGCAGTGCAAAAAGGGTGATGGGTGGAATACCTTGCTACCTTGCTTGGAGTGAGAAAATACCTTGATCTGGCCCTGAGCTTGTCTGCGAAAACCCATATCACAATTTATTTATTTACCTACTTCACTTATGTCTTGCTTTTCTCCTCAGTGAGGCCCAGAGTGACTAACATCATTTGCTTCTCCCCCTCACAACCACCCCTGTGAGGTAGGCAGCGTTCCCTCTAAGCTGAGTTAGTGTGAGCTAGCTCACAGTTTTTTAGTCTCCGGCTTACACCTTTTTGTCTTATCTCAGGGAAGGATGGCTCCAGCGCAAGCTAATTTATGCAGGAGCCAAGTCGCTCGCTCACAACTTTAATGCCGGTAGCTCACGAAGTAGAATTTTTGCTCACAAGACTCCACAGCTTAGAGGGAGCATTGGAAGTAGGTTAGGCTGACAGTCTGCCTGACTCAAGGTCACCTAGCAAACTTCCACAGCAAACTGGGGATTTGAACCCGTCTCTCCCCAGATCCCAGTCCAACACTCGAACCACTTACAGTGTGATTCGAAGCAGTGTTACACTCATCTAAGACTTCAATGGATTCCAAAGGGTGTAACTCTGCTTAGGCGCCACCATTTCTCTGCTGTTTTAGATATAAGATACTATCATGGCTACTTTCCCACATAAGCTTTACTTCGTCTGAGAGAAATTTTCTCCATTACTTGAGCAATGAAATAGGTGAAACTGTTATTGAACTCCATGTGAATCGGGTACCTTTTCTACTGAAGTGCAACTTTCCATACATCATCCACAGTCCAACATTCGAACCACTTACAGTGTGATTCTAAGCAGTGTTACACCCATCTAAGACCTCAATGGATTCCAAAGGGTGTAACTCTGCTTAGGCGCCACCATTTCTCTGCTGTTTTAGATATAAGACACTATCATGGCTACTTTCCCACATAAACTTTACTTCATCTGAGAGAAATTTTCTCCATTACTTGAGCAATGAAATAGGTGAAACTGTTATTGAACTCCATGTGAATCGGGTACCTTTTCTACTGAAGTGCAACTTTCCATACATCATCCACTTATAGATTCTTGGTCAGAAGAAGACGTTTGACGAAACGGCATCACATTCCGGAGACCACCGTCCCGCCGTCGTTGTTATCTTCTGTCTTATGTAACTGGATTTACAATTTGAGTGTATTAGTATCACTTTTGTAATTTTCATATTTATAACATTATTGCTATCGTTAAAGAAACATTGAGGGCACTTTACACAGTTCCTGTGGCTCTATCTTTTCATGTCTATGGACTGTGACCATATTTGTCTTTGTACATACTTTCCCATACTAGCCATATCACGGTAGCCATAGTAGACACACCAAAGCATAGGACTGTTTACCATGAGATAAAAACTGTGTTCAGATTAAAAAAAACTGTGAATGTAAATCACTACAATCTAGAGTATGCCCTTAGGAAGACTCCATCTCGCACTCTATATTTTAAAACACAGAGAACAATGAAGTTATTCTGAAAAAGGCAATGCTCTTTCTGAGTTTTATTTGCTCAGTTTGAGCACAAATGAGTTTAGCAAATGACCTCTGATAACTTTGACAAATGATACATTATCTTTGATGTATTTCCTTCTGATGACTCAATTTTCCTGCTTCCTCATTGTATTTTGCAGAATGTCAGGAATGATCATAATTTGAGGGGGAGGGGGGGAAGGTGACAGGAGAAAAGTCTCAAAAAGACCCATATTTCTCTGAAATCGGAATACATTTTATATATCAGTTAATGCTACCACAGCTGTACATTTTACACTCTATAGGAAGAGATAGTGAAGTCTCTTAATGATCAGTGTACTTTTTCTATTCCACGGCTATATTAATGTCTGCCACTGCCAGTCACCATATGAGAAGTTTTTTTTTCCTAAAAGAGATGTAGGTTCGTAGCAATGCTTTGTACAAACAAGCTGAGATGTTGCCATCAAAAAAGCATGCAATGGCTTGTAACAGATGTATTTGTACTACAGTAAACTCTCTCTCTTACTGTGAGATGGAGGAGAAAAGCATGAGATGGAGGAGAAAAGCATGTATTGGAATGCTTTTCTAGAAGGAAGATATCACATTTAGGTAAAATGAAGTCTCCCTGAACACTCACAGGGACTAGGCATTTGTGTACATTACTTCTCAGGGACAGTAGTGCTTGAAATCAGAAAACTCATCTCCTGGTTTCAGAATTACAGGAAGTTTCTCGGGAAGTTGATAAGCTGTTGTACTTTTCCTGACAAACATGCTGCTATGAGATTGTGTCCTTGCATTAGCTATTCCATTTATTATTTGTTGTGCCTCATTTGAGGGTGGGTCTGTGGTTCAGTGGTAAAGCCTACTTCATACAGAAGGCCCCAGATCCAGTAGCCAGAATCATAGGCATTGGGTATTGGAAAGACAATAGTCTCTGACAGAAACCCCAGCAATAGAGAAGATAATACTGAGCTATGTCGCCCAGTGACTTAACTCACAAGACAACTTTGCATGTCTGTGTTTTGTTCATTAGCCTGTCCCGTGCTGTTTACCTCAGTTTTACCTCAGACAGAGACATTAGTTTGGATTCTGCCTAACATTTCCAGAGACAGCACAACTGCTATTTGCAGAATCATGATTTCCCCTCCCCTTCCCCCTGCAATTTGGATTGCCCCTTGAAAAGTTGCTCCTGAGGGATGGGGGAACCCCACGAATAGCTTAGGCGAGAGCTGGTCTCTTGTGGGAAGGGAGAATTGGCAAAAATAATCCCCTTTGTATGTGTGAAAATTTTAGATGGAATCCAACCTGTTTTGTTCTTGTGAAGATACAGTATTTCTAGGACCACACAAACATTAAGGTATCAGCAGTATAATCACAACAGTATGAAAATACCAACACTGTCTATTCCCTTGTAATAATAGCTTTAAGTTATGACCCCTCTAGAGACAGAAGCCTATACTTATATAAAAGGCTGATAACCATCCAAAACCCTTTTGGGAGGGTGAAATATCTGTTAATAAGCTGAGGCATGAAGACAATTTGCATAGCCTATCTTCATGCCTAGTGTTATGCTGAAGGACAGCACTCACAAAGTAGCAGAACAGAATAATTCATTTAATCTCATACAACAGCATCATATGTCACAGAAAGGATAATTGTGGCTTTTTAAAAACAAAGGACCACTCCTCCCAGAAAAACTGGATTATAGGTTACTAGAAGTGGATTCTTGCTGTTGAGATCCATACTATTTTTTGTTTCAAATCCATCATTACTCTATTTAAAAGTCTGATGTTCTTGAAGGGAGGTGAATTGTTAGTTTGAAGAGCAAAGAAGAAAATACACTTGCTACCACTCTCTAATTATTTTCACGTCAATTGCAGGGCTGCATTACCCCGGCTGAGATGGAAATGCAGTGTTAGAGACACATGCCTTAACAAGCAAACCAACCCCTTCATTTTGACAGGGAGATAGAGTGCTTGTTAAAGAATGTTTGTCTTCCTCTACTTGCAGGGGGGGGAATTGATCTGACTAGAAGCAAAAATGTGAACCCATATGGGCTATGTGCCAAAACAGTATCAGCTCAGGTCAAGGGCTGTTTTAGCTGTCATTGAGGAGGCAATGTAAGAACTGTTGTATTTTAAGATTAAGATTACTTTAAAATTAACACTAGCTTGAGTACTTATGAGTATTTATGTATTAAGCAGATACCTACGGATATTACCTACCACACTGGACAGTGACATTCAAACAACAATTTATAAAGAGAGCATCCTGGACTTGTGGGCTAAATTCCCCTGAGGTCAAGGGCATTTGCTTCAGCATAAGTATCCGATTGTGCCCAATGGGTAGAAATTATTTTCTTAAATCCAGCCTGAAGCAAAAGTAAATGCTGAAAAACAGATAATGTAATGAAAAGAATATAGAGTGGGAGAGAGGAATAAAGTAAACCCACTTTCTTCCTTCCCTTATAATCCCTTGCAAAGTGAAGAAGGGGACATTAATTTGTGAACAAAATGTAATGCTTTGACATAGAAGTGATATTGAAATACATTTTCATTTTAATATAACCAGACAGATTAATCAGTCATTGCAGAGGCAAAGATACAATTTCCGTCTTTCTTCTGTGCACATCGATTATTCATCTGCAATCCGAAAGACTACAGGTTTTTTGCCCCAACATTATTATCAATAATATAGAATGCCTGGCTCTGACTCTGGTATCTATACAAAAAAACTCTTCTGGGTGCCATTTAAGTCACACTGAGACATTAACAATCCGTCTGTGTTGCCTGTGCCAAATGTCTTATGCATCATTCCTTTGGGTGCCTGTCTACCTGCAAAAGGCTGAAATGCTGGAATCATGAGCCTTAGACTTGAAATAGATTAAAATATGTACCATTAATATGAACAGTATGTAATTATTGAGCAATAAAGAACTTGATTTGATCAGGGTTCCAGATTAAACTGGACAGAGGTGCTTGGGAGTTCCATGGATAGAAATCCTGAGCATTTTTTTTTGTAGTAGTAGGTATTGTGGACTTCTGTTCAGATTAGGATTGCAGCATGAGGCAAGGAAACAATTAAGCCTGCAACCTGTATGTGTGCCTCCAGTGAGCAAACAGCAGTTCCATGGTGCTATTTAAGGTGTAGAAAAGCAGTTGAGGAGGAAAGTGATGAGTGATGGTATCGCTTTACTCTGCTCTGGTTGGACCTCACCTAGAGTATTGTGTTCAGTTTTGGGCACCACAGTTTAAGAAGGATATAGACAAGCTGGAGTGTGTCCAGAGGAAGGCAACAAAGATGGTGAGGGGTCTGAAGACCAAGTCCTATGAGAAAAGGTTGAAGGACCTGGGTATGTTTAGCCTGGAGAGGAGACGACTGAGAGGTGATATGATAACCATCTTCAAATACATGAAGGGCTGTCATATAGAGGATGGTGTAGAATTGTTTTCTGTTGCCCCAGAAGGTCAGACAGAACCAATGGGGCTCTTTAGCTTGGAGAAACGATGACTGAGGAGTGACATGACAGAAGGTTACAAGATTATGCATGGGATAGAGCAGATAGAGAAATAAGTACTTTTCTCCCTTTCTCACAATACAAGAAATTGTGGGCACTCAATGAAATTGCTGAGCAGTCAGGTTAGAATGGATAAAAGGAAGTACTTCTTCACCCAAAGAGTGATTAACACATGGAATTCACTGCCACAGGAGGTGGTGGCGGCTACAAGCATGGACAGCTTCAAGAGGGAATTGGATAAACATATGGAGGAGAGGTTCATCAGTGGCTATTAGCCACAAGGTATAGATAGGAACTATTGGTCTGGGGCAAGTGATTCTGGGGCACGTATTCTTGGTGTTTGGGGGGGGCAACAGTAGGAGGGCTTCTAGTGTCCTGGCCCCACTGGTGGACCTCCTGATGGTGCCTGGTATTTTTGGCCACTATGTGACAGAGTGTTGGACTGGATGGGCCATTGACCTGATCCAACATTGGCTTCTCTTATGTTCTTATGTTCTTAATGGGTTGAAATTAAATCAAAGGAGTTTTCGGCTAAACATTAGGAAGAACCTCCTGACAGTTAGTGCAGTTCCTCAGTGGAACAGGCTTCCTCGCGAGGTGGTGGGCTCTCTTTCTTTGGAGGTTTTCAAACAGAGGCTTCATGGCCATCTGACAGCAATGCTTCTTCTGTGAACTTAGGTAGGTCATGAGAGGGAGGGCAGGAAGGGTTGCATCAGTACTTAGTTCTTGTGGCCCTTTCTTACACACCCAGGGAAATGCTGATTGCCACTTTGGGGTCAGGAAGCAATTGTTCTCCAGGCCAGTTTGGCCAGGAATCCTGGAGGGTTGGGGGGGGGTTGCCCTCTTCTGGGCATAGGGCAGGAGTCTCTGGGGGTGTGGGGGGGAGATATTTGTGAATTTCCTGCATTGTACAGGGGGTTGGACTAGGTAACCCTGGAGGTCCGGTCCAACTCTAAGAGTCTATGATTTTATAAAAACCTTAATCCTCCTCCACACAGTCCCACTCTGAATTGGGACACCCTCACACACACACATGCTATTTAACAAAAGGTTCATAGTTCTGTATACAGAACCCACAGAATCTTGTCTGGTTGGCCATTCCTCCCAGTTTCTGTTATTAATGCTACTACTTGGACTTGGTGTATATGAAGTTATACGAAGGGTTAGGGTAGTGGTAGAAAGTGCCATCAAGTTGCAGCCGACTTATGGTGGGGGTTTTAAAGGCAGGAGGATATTTCCTTCATTGCTGCGAAATCACATTCACACCCACACATCTAGAATCAGGCAAAAAGACTTTCCAATTAGAATGTGTGATCTCCAGCATGACAGAGCCCCAGACCCATTCCCAAGGAAAATTAAGTGCTGAATATTGCTTCTGCTGAAAATGAACATTTAACAAGAGAAAGTGGGGGAAAGGGGAGGAGAACAGGACCAGTTTTTCATAATCTGTCTGAAGCACCACAATGTCAAAAGGTTCATACTTTGAATTCACATCAAATATTCAGCCTCTGAGTTCAGATAGGTCACTAACATGAAGAACGGGCCAAGACTGGAGTTCAGCTATGTACCTTGTCTCTAGGATGATCTATGTCCCAAATTTTGTTACAGAGATTATTACAAAAACACCTGGGCAGCATGGCAGGTGGCAAATTAAATACAAGATGGTTGAAACGACATGCCTTATGACTGTCAGTGCCACCAATCATACATAACTTGGTAAGGCTGCTGAGTGTGCTCAAGTGCATTCAAGACAGTTTCACTGATGTCCTTCTTTTGTACACATTCTACTAATTTTTAGAGTCTGAGCATTGCTTCTGAGCATGGAAATTGTTTTGGGGGACTCTGATTTCAGATCCAAAATACCAGACGCTTGTTTTGAATGTTCTTTGGATTGGTTTTATGGTGCTGGTAGGAAATGCCATCAACTTGCAGCTGACTTATAGCAAACCCAGAGGGTTTACAAGGCAAGAGACGTTCAGAGGTGGTTGGCCTGCCTCTGCATAGCAACCCTGGACTGCCTTGGTAGTCTCCCATCCAAGTAGTAACTGTGGCCTACCCTGCTTAGCTTCCAAGACTGGATGAGATCAGGCTGGCCTGGGCCATCCAGGTCAAGCCAATCGGTTTTATAGTACTGATTTGTTCACCTGTGAAACGTAAGTAATATGTTAGAATAATTTTTCTCACATATACCAGAGATGGAAGGAATGTTTGTGTAAGTGAAGTTTGGTCTGCTTACAGACCTGTCAATTCACATTCCTATTATCCAAACCTGAATGTGGTTATTTTTTTCAATTACAACTGTTATTAAAATGCAAGACATTCTCTTTGCCTTCTTTACATAAGTCAGTGGGGATTCAATTTCCCATTTGTTTTGTGACTGAGATTGATATAAAAATTCATTCTGCATCTCCTTCCAGTATATTATCCAGACCTGCCAAAACACAGAGGATTAACATGGGTGTGACCCAACAGCAACTGCAAGAAATATTTGGTTGCTCATAGTCATGTAAAAATAGGAACCTTCCCCACTGTATTGATTAGATCTCTCCAGGTACACAGGCCAATAATTGGCTTATGACCATGAAAGCCTCATGCAGTAAAACCCAGGTGGCTAGGTAGATTGTTTTGAAAAAGCTGTCATTTTTTTACACATTTTTAATGTGATGGGCTACCTCCCAGGATTACTTTGGGGGCAGTGATTGGTCTGGGCATACCTCATACTATGGGCATTTCCAAAACCAAGTAGCTATGGCCCAGATCAGTTTGAAGATAGCAGACCACTGGGAATAGGGTTTGGAGGTTGACCCAATAAATAGGAATGATCACAAAATTATATTAGATCAGATTTTATGACCAAATCCTCCTTGGATTGTTCAGCAAATATAATCCCAACACCTGGGACTCTCAATAAACTATCAAATAAATTTTGCATTCTGTTGAATTCTGTTTTTCAACCACATACAGGCCCTGGGGAAATAAATTTCCAGAGGCCTTTAGAAAAGCTTGCCCAAAGACCTACTATGGCCCCGGTCACACGGCAAAGTTGCTGCAGGAGAGGCACGGGAGTCCCGCGGATTTTCCCGTGGCTCCACACCCGTGGCTCCACACTGAAGGTGCGGAGTCAGGGGTCATTTGGGGGGGGGACGCGGGGGGACGCCATCCCCCCGGGTGAGGTGCGGGAGGGCGGGGCCTGGAGCTCCCTGCTGGTGCCCGCTGGAGGTCGCCGCCGGCTGTGGGGAGGACACACTTCCGGTGATGTCAGGGGGTGTGGCATATGCTAATGAGTTATGCCAATGAGTCCCCCTAGCTCTTTTTCTACGAAATGACCCCTGTGCGGAGTTAAAAACTAGTACCTACGAGGTACTAGTTTCCTGAAACCGCGGGCCAAGGGCAGACGTCTGATCGCGTTCCCGGTGGACTTACGTGGCATCTGGTGCGCACCGCTGTTTGTCTCTGCAGGTTACGCAACAGCGCCCAACAGCGCATGCGCACAAAAAGCGATTGCTAGTGCGATCACGCGGCATGGCTTCTGTGCCACGCTGCAGGATACCCGTCTGATCAGCATTTCCCCCGAACCATGGGACCTCGACCGGGACGTGTGCTCAGGTGGCCGCGCATTAGTTTCCTCCAGGGCAATTAGCCACGCCTCCCCCCTGCGATATCCGGTCCATGTGACCGGGGCCTATGACAGTTTAATGTGAATTAGCAGAATCTCTAACATGATTTAGTTTTTAAAGGACTTCTCATCAGTAAAAGCCTCCTTTACTATATACAAGTTACAAGGGACTTCTGGTGGAGGTAGGTCTAAGAAGCTCAGCATCAATTCCTCTACTCCTTGAGGTATCAGTGTGTGTGGCATTTTAGCCTGTTGTTTGCTGGCTGTTTCAGTCGGTTCCAGTTAATATACCAAACTGCACAAAACTTCTAACAAAAATTGGGTTATATGTGTTTCTATATCATGCTTCTTTTTAATTTGACTGGCTCATTATTGAGAAAGATTTTAATCAGGAGAGTGAGTGAACTGAGTAATCTGTCATTATTGTGCTTTTCATTACCCTCTGAGACCATTCCTATGCTGCTCCAGTATATTTAAACTAAATGAGGATTTAGCATTCAAAAGCACCCGCTTGTTAATGATTCATTATTTCTAATATATTCAATTTATACCAGATAATTTCAATGTAAATCCTGTTAACTAGTTCCCCCCAGTGGTCTTGATTTTTGCTATTATTCTCCAAAGCACACACACAATTCCTGTATAGTGTGCGTTGCAGGAAATTAAGAACTGTGTCTTTCTAAAAAAAAAGGAATTTATGAGCAGTCTGTGCCCATTTCTGCCTTATATTGTAAGTTCATTGACTTAACTAGACTTATACTAGCAGATGAGATCATAGAAAAGCTTCCTATTACTCAATGAGATTTCTTTGCCGTTCATAAGGTGGTATGGATCCCATATATCCTCCACACAGCATAATGAAAAATCTATTCAGTAAGCATAATATGAGAATATTTTTTTTCTTTTTCTGCAAGAACAAATGAACTTATATCATAAAACTGTCCAGTAGCACTGAAAGATGGTAGATCAGTATGAACATATGACTTATTTGGGTTTTTTGCAACCCTGAGTTCAGAAATTCCTGGAGATTTTTTTTTTGGGGGGGTGAAGCCTAGGAAGCATGGAGTTTGGATAGGGGAGGGGCTTCAGCAGGGCATAAAGCAGTCATTTTCTCCAGGGGAACTGATCTCTGTGGTCTGGAATACTATTATAATTCTGGGAAATCTCCAGGCCCAACCCAGGGGCTGTTTTTATGATTTTAAGGTACTGATGCTCATCTGTTTTTTTAACTTGTAAGCCATCTCAAATAGGGCTCGGGAGAGGCAGCCTATAAATTCCCTACATAAATGACAATATTGAACAGATGGAATAAAAATTATTGGGCAAATTTATGTTCTCTTTTTGTACCCACTGTTTAGTCTTTTCGTCCTCCACTGGTTTACCTTATGCCACAGTTCCAGCTCCAGGTTGGGAAATACCTGGAGATTTTGGGGTGGAGCCTGAGGAGGGCACGGTTTGGGAAGAAGTGGGACCTCATTGGGGTCTAATGCCATAGAGTCCACCTTTTAGAGCAGCCATTTTCTTCAAATGAACTGATCTCTGTTGCTTGGAGATCAGTTGTAATCCCAGGTGATCTCCAACCACCACTTTGAGCATGGCAACTCGATCCTAGGGCCTGTTTAAATATGATCCATATTCAATAGATGTTATTGGACATTTAGAAACTGAGTAAGATATTTTAGCACAGGCCTGCACAAATTGTGAGCCACTAAGTCAAACAGGGACCATTAGGGGCCTGCTAAACACGTGGCAATCTTCCTCTTTCCTGTTTTGGAATTTCAGGTGAACAACAATGCTAGACGGTTTCTTGAGACCACACTGGGCTTATAGACAAGGCTAGTTCAGCTTCTTGGGATCACAAGTTGTACCAGTTAGGGATGTGTGGGAAATTTTTAAATTTTAATTCCATATCATAATTTAAGAAAAAGGAAGGGGTGTTGTTTTTAAGACTCTTTGGAAATATTGCAGTTGTATCAGTTTCAGTTTAGTTTATTGTAATTAGCCATTGGCTGTTACAAAATTACAAAACACAAATTGTGAACAAGCTATAGGTTAAAAGTCAGAATATACAAAAATACCAGAGATCAATAACAAAATATGACTAATTTTACAGCTTAATATAATGCCCCTTCCCGATGCCACCTTGGAATGTATATTCTTTGCAGCAAGGGCAAATAATGAAACTTTATAAGAGACATATGCATCAATGTCAGATAACAAAAATTATTTTTTTCCTCAACTGGGTAAGCACTAAGACCAGATAAAATACCTGCTAAAAATTTAGCCCTTGGACTAGAATACAATAGGCAAAAGAGAATGTAGTGAAGTAAATCCTCAAGTTCGTGGGAACCACAAATACATTGATGAAGGGCCAATGGAATTTGATTGAATCAGCCCTCCAAAATTGCTGTTGGCATTGATTGAATGGTAAAGGACGCTCTGAGTACATGTTTAGAGATATTAACTAGGTATGGAGTTCTAGTGTGGTCCGATTTAATTAATTTGTACCATGGTGCCACTTTTGATTTTAATAACAAAGAGCGGTCTAGCCAAGCATCAAAGTCATAAATCCAGTTTCTAAATTGTATCATGAACATTTGTCAGGTGCCATTTCAATTTTCATTAAAATTGGATCGAACATCTGCTCATTGTTTTCCGTGTGGGGGAAATGGCAGATTTCCCTGAGTTGACATTTTTTCACCAAGTTTTATCAAAATATTAGGGAACCTAGTCCACCCTCTCTTCTAAAGACTCTCCAGGCTCCAAGTGAATTGGATGGAGAAGAGAAGAGAAGAGAAGAGAAGAGAAGAGAAGAGAAGAGAAGAGAAGAGAAGAGAAGAGGTCAGTTTGGTGTAGTGGTTAAGTGTGTGGACTCTAATCTGGGAGAACCAGGTTTGATTCCCCACTCCTCCACTTGCACCTGCTGGATGACCTTGGGTAAGCCATAGTTCTGGCACAGCTGTTCTTGAAAAAGAGCAGTTTCTGTCAGAGCTCTCTCAGCCCCAACTACCTCACAGGCAGTGTTCCCTCTAAGCTGAGTTAGTGTGAGCTAGCTCTCAGTTTTTTAGCTTCCCGCTCACATATTTTTGTCTTAGCTCAGGAAGGATGGCTCCAGAGCAAACTGATTTATGCAGTAGCCAAATGGCTCGCTCACAACTTTCAAGCCAGTAGCTTACAAAGTACAATTTTTGCTCACAAGACTCCACAGTTTAGAGGGAACATTGCTCACAGGGTATCTGTTGTGTGGAGGGGAAGGGAAACGAGTTTGTAAGCCGCTCTGAGACTCCTTTGGATAGTGAAGGGCGGGATATAAATCCAATCTGCTTCTTCTTCTCTTCTTCTATGGCAGATTGGGGTTTCAAAAAAGACAGAAAAGTGTGCGTGTGTGTGTGTGAGAACGTAATCCCCCCCCCAAAAAAAAGAATTAAGAACCTGAAAGGTTAAATGAATCCAAATTTAAGGGCCCAGGAATTAAATAACTAAATATAAGACGTAAATATTTATCATATATACAAAAATGCATGTATTTATTACCAAATGAATAAAAACACTTATAGGCCTAAACATAGCCTCAGTTCAGATTAAAATCATACAGTTATCTCAAACATAGACCATATGTGACCCTGACCAAATGCATTTTGGACTGATGGCCTTCTTCAGTGGTCAAGCATAGTTATTACACATTGGCTCCAGACACTGCAATCATATTATAATAATTACTCAATACAGGGCCAAATTAGAATTGTTTTCTAATCAATGTGCATGACTAAAGGCACAGATATAATTGAGAGGCCTCATTTGAAATCACCTTCTGCCCTAGTCAGGTACATGTATCTTGAGTAGTAATTCAATTGTGTACCTTCTTGTTCTGGTCCAAGGGAAATCCAATACAAGTGCAATATGGAGTCAGTGTAACATAATAGTGTATAGTGGGGTTTTGAACCTAGATCCTAGTTCAACACCCTAACCCTTACATCATGCTAGTTCCAAATAAAATGATTAATAAGGGGGGAGGAGTCTCTGGGGCTAAATTTGACAAATAGTAATGTATTTGTCTTGCCATTTTTAAAAATAGAAAATACTTTTGGAGCAGAAATATTTCAAGTGGGTAGGTCTCTTTCCCCAGGCAGACGGAAAACCAACTGGAGAGAAGAGTTTGAGTTAGTAAGTAAACAGCCAGAGGGAAAAACATTAAGCAGCCCCCTTTTATTGTTCTTGTGCTCCCAATCCCAGTCTCCAAACCTATTTGTCATTAAAAAGGAAACATTGAGGTAGAGACTTGTGATTCAATTCATGTCCTGTTTGACCCTTAGATAACTTTGCTTCTGTGTATTTTGGCAAATATTCAGGAAAATATCATCTTTAGTCATGAACATGATTTGCTGAGAAAGTAGTTCATGCTAAAACAGAATGGTTCTCGGGTGCGCAGTGGGATATCAGCATCAGATCAGGCCGGCTATATCTGAGGTAGTCAAAGCCTTCCCAGAATGACTCCTGGATGTGTTAACATTGTGAATTAATTGTCAGGAATTTAATGGAGCCTGCCTGCCTGCCTCTTGTTCCTCAGGAAACAGCATTTCTTAACCCTGGCCGTTCAGGACAGCTGCCTTGGCCAATTACACAGACTTCTCTTGAAGGGGAGGGAAATGTTAAACAGCAGCTATTAGTTACATCAGCCATTGTGTGCTGTATACATGCTGCACTGCTCCCCCTGTCCTGGGAGAGATCCCTTACTTGGCTGGATTGATCCTGCCTGGATTGCGCTGGACTCTTTTCTCAACAGACTAGTTTGATTCATTTCAGTCATTACTTTACTTTATTATCACTATCTAGCAGGGCTCTTTTTGTAGAAAAACCCCAGCAGGAACTCATTAGCATAATAGGCCACACCCAACAACAGGAACTCATTAGCATATTGGGCCACACCCCTGATGGCACAGCTCATTGGCACATTAGACCGCACCCCCATGTTATCAGAAGTGTGGTTATCCAGCCATACCCACCTTTTGCTTGTTATTCTGTTTACCTTGTTTGTTGTCAAAACCGAGGGCCTTTTTTTGTAGCAGGAACTCCTTTGCATGTTAGGCCACACACCCCAAATGTAGCCAATCCTAATGAGTTTCTGCTGCTGGGTGTGGCCTATTATGCTAATGAGTTCCTGCTGGGCGTGGCCAACTTGGGAGCCAGCCGGAACTCCGTTCCTGTGTGTTCCTGCCCAAAAATAGCCCTGCCCTTTCCTCTGGCCTTTTTCTACAGATAGGGGGTTAGTGGTGGAGAGTTTGGTCACTGAGGTGAAGTTGTTTGAGAGAGTTATTATTTTCGCTGGCATTTTGGGTTTTGTGTGGATTAATTGCAGGTTTATTTCGATCATCTGCCTTTTCTGTGCCTCTGAGAGGTTTGTTTCCTTCCTTCCTTCCTTCCTTCCTTCCTTCCTTCCTTCCTTCCTTCCTTCCTTCCTTCCTTCCTTCCTTCCTTCCTTCCTTGAGTCATTTTTCCTGGCTTTTCTGGTTGTCATCAGTTACTGGGCTACCTGTTCTCCACCTTTTTGTAGGTTACTGATTTTGAGTAATGTCACAGTTTTTGTTGCATAGGTTTGTACAGGTAGTCTCCCTTTTCTTAGGTTATTTTGCAAAGGGAGGCCATGCAGTCTGCCCTCTCCCGTGAAATGCAACATGAGCTTGTCTCAATTTTTAAAAAGCTTATACTTCTCTGCAGGGTGGGTGAGCACCTAACTAGACATATACTCTGAAAGGACTGCTTTTCTTGTAGTTACTACGTTTAGTTAAAAAACAACAACAACAACACCCAACTTTGGTCCAGAAAACCAGTGGCCAATTTCACACCTTTTCCCACTGTGCAGAGAGGATGGATTGGGGGGGGGGGCACCTTATTCAAGGGACTGTAAAATTGGACCTCCTTATTCAAGGGACTGTAAAATAGAAGCTTGTTGGGTGACTTCCGGCCAGCCATGTTCTCTTTCAGCCTAACCTACCTGATAAGGTTGTTGTTATGTTATGAGGATGAAATGGAGACAGTGAGAATGATATTATAAGTTGCTCTCCTTTGCAGAGAAAATGGGTGTATAAATATCTTTTAAAAACTGTAATATCAATAGCTGGCCTCTGGTGATAAGCTTTGAAGCAGGTGCAGAAGTAACTTCAGGGCTGGCACTTTTAGCATCAACCAGGGTGGGTACCAGCTAGGGTTTCCAGTCCCCAGGTCTGAGCATGGGATCCCTTGCTTTCAAGGGCTTCTCCCTGCCGTGGACCAGCTGGCCAGCAGAGGAAATCCCGCCCCTAGACAGAGATGTCACCACACAACATCCCTGACACAATGACGTCACCTGGAAGTGACACCATTGTGATGGGGATGTTGCACGGGGATGCTCTGGATTTTGGGCAAAACTTTATGGTTTGAGGGTGAATTTCCCATAGAGTTGTGCCCCCAAATCAGTGTCACCCCCAGCATCACTGACATGATGATGTCACTTTTGGGTGACATCATCACGGCACGTGACATCGCACGATGTCCCCACCTACCCCAGAACACCCCCCCCAAATCCCCCCACCAGATCGATGAGGGGACCTGGCAACCCTAGTTCCAGCAACTGTACTGCCATGTACTTAATCGCAACAAGAATTTTCTTGAGATAAGTAAACAGGAAAGCTTCAACAGAGAAGGGGTGGGAAGTAATAAGGAGGTTCCAAGGGGTAAGGTTTTAACTAAGCCTTTTGTGCTTTCTGGTAAGATGTAGAAAAGCACTGGTTGCAGGCCATTCTTCCCAAGTGTCCTCCTGATACTCAATAAACAATGTCTCCACCTTCAGCTTCAGTCAGGTAGCAGGGCTCCAAGAACTTCTTTCCTCCAAGTTCTTCAAACCCTGCTGGTGTCCTCACAGGCCCTCACAGGCCTGTTCCTGGCTGTAGTTCCCCTGAAGACAACCAATTTCACTTTTCCTTCCCTTTCTGTCCCCTCTCCGTGCTCCACTCAGGAAAAGACAGCCATTGCTAGATCAGTGTCAGGCTGCTGGGAGATGTAGTCTTTCAGAAATTCCACATAAATATTAGTAAATAAATAAATAAAATCAATTTTAAAATAACATCAAGAATACATCAAAATAAGTAAGCATAATAATTGTTTGATAATACCCCCTTGCCCCATTACAAAAATAATCCTCTCACTTCCAGCAAATATAAATTCAGTTCACAGGTTATTCATCTTCAGCTATCTGTAAACTGCCCTTCAGATTTCTCTTTGGGCTTTTCCACATTCTCATTTTCCTCACTTGTAAGTTCCTGTTTCTTCGGGGGGGGGGGGGGGGTCCTGTTCCTCATGTGTTTTGCTCCCTTAGTGGTTGATTCAATCTTACATTGGCTTATGTCCAGGATAAAAAACTGCAGTTTAAATCTGCAGGTTTTAATGCGGGACATAAACCGGCATAATATCGAATTGACCACTAGACAGAGCAAAACACATGCAGAGCAGAAAAAAAGAAGAAGAAACAGGAACATAAAGGCAAGGGAAATGAGGATGCGGAAAAGCCCTTCCCCTCCATTCTTCACTCACATGTATTTTGGCCTCGATTAGAGAAGGGAAGAAAACAGGATTGCCAAGCAGGGCCTGGCAACTGGCGGGAGGGCTGTGGGTAGTGATATGGCAGGGCTGTGACGACAGCTGCAGTGTCAGTGTCACTTCTGGTAAAACACCAGAAGAAGAGGAGGAGGAGGAGATTGGATTTATATCCGGCCCTTCACTTGGAGTCTCAGAGTGGCTTACATATTCCTTTCCCTTCCCCTCCCCACAACAGACACCCTCTGAGGTAGGTGGGGCTGCCCTTTCAAGGACAGCTCTGACAGAACTATGGCTTGCCCAAGGTCATCCAGCAGCTGCGAGTGGAGGAGTGGAGAATCAAACCCAGTTCTCTCAGATTAGAGTCCACGCACTTAACCACTACACCAAACTAGCATAAGGAGTTCTAGGAATTGCTGGAAACTCTATGGTAAAACCAGCAGCAGCCTGAATTGCAGGGGATATTTTTCTCCTGCCACTGCCCAGAAGAGTGGTGGGCAACAGGAGCAGGGAGCGGCGGATCCCCCACCCCAACTGGGGTTTGGCAGCCCTAAATGAAAAGACTGACCAAGTTGTCAGAATGGCTTTATTGATGTTTCAGTGGAATAGAAGCAAAGCAAATGCAGCAATCAATCCAGTCTGTCATCTTTCTATCTCAGATCACATTTTCTTTTTCTCTTTTTGTACTTTTGATGTGGACATTCAGCAGCACTCATTCTTGCTGGTTCTGTTAATAGACTCCTGTAGAGAATCTGATCAATGAGGTTGTCCTTGCCCTCTCTCTTACAATAGTTAACTTCCTCCTCCTGCATGAAGATGGTCAACATCCTGTGTTTTAAGTTTAGAACAATGGCAGCAAGGACCAGGGTTCTCAACAGATTTCTTGTAAGAATATTGAATATACTGTTGTTTTCCCTCCAAGTGCTATTTTTGTAGTGTGTGCCGGGGGGGGGGGAGCAGTTAAGTGGTGCATTTTGCAGGGCGTAGAAGGAAATCAGTTCATGTTGAAAATTTTGAAAGGGGCAGCAAGGGATTTTCTATATAGTATCACTACTTTATCATTGTTGAGATTATCTTCTTGGCTTCTTGTATGCTTAACTTGTACAGGGGCCCATAAAGAAGATGCATTTTATGGCTGTTCTGAAACTATAGAAGTTTCATTGCTTGAAGGCAACAGCAAAGCCATCACTGTTGCTAGTATTTAGAAGCTGGGATTCAGAGGGTGGTCCAAACTTTTGAAATATATTATTACTGAGCGGAGTTACGCTCAGAGGATCCATGTGTCCCATCTGCAGGCTCAGTCAGAGGGGGGCAGGGGGACCATTTTGTCAGGGCTTGAAGCTCAAAGGGGCTCAGATTTAGACACTTGCTAATTGGGGGGTGGGTTGATACCATATTTACCAGTAACTTGTATGTAAACTTAAGACAACTTCTCATTTTCCTTGATGAAACTCCAAGGAAAAACCTAGTCTTCATTTCAGGCAAATAGGTAAATTTTGCAGTTTGTTCTTGTGCTCATTATGTGTTGTCATTTTTTTTATTATGGCTAAGGGTCTGAAAAGGTGGAAGTAGCCTGGGCCTCTCTGGACATCTGAGGGGGCCTGCCCACCCCTCTCAGATTTATGCCCAATAGGTCATCTGATTTCAGTAAAAATCAGTAGTGCTGCCTGGCCTTCCTTAGCCCTTTTCAGGTGATATGACCATGCAAACGTTCTATGTGTTCTACTTGTACACAATTCCTGGTTTTTTCTGAATGGGGCATCACATGTATATTCCAGCTTTTGGATTTTCAAAGTTTTGGATTTTCAGCCTTGTTACAAGAACATTTTTATTTTAGTACATATGTAAAAGGCAAATAATCCACACTTTGCACCTTTCAGACTGGCCTGGTGAAAATGTATGTGGGCTCCTCCACATTTCAGGTACGTTTGTAGAACAAATATCTTCATTTTCTGGAAGAAACTGATGATGTTCCAGATGCCTAGAGAAGGGTAAAAAGAAGGGCCGTGGAAAGTTGGTACGACTATCGTTGTGAATTCAGGAATTTTAATGTGTGTAAAGTCAAGTTGCAGCCGACTTATGGTGACCCCACAGGGTTTTCAAGGCAAGTAGACCCTGATGCTGGTAAAGATCAAAGGTCAAAGAAGACGGGGATGGCAAAGGATGAGATGGTTAGACAGTGTCATAGATGCAACGAACATGAAGTTGAGCAAACTCTAGAGGACGGCGGAAGACCGGAAGGCCTGGCGTGATCTGGTCGATGGGGTCGCGAAGAGTCGGACTCGACTGTGCGACTGAACAACAACAACAATTAAGCAGAGGTGGTGGTCTGTGATTGCCTTCCTTTGCAAAGTCTTCCTTGGTGGTCTCCTGTCCAAGTACAGACCCTGCTTACCTTCCAAGATTTGATGAGATCAGGTTATACTATACCATTCCATATCCCAGAAATTTTAGTAGAACTGTTTAACTGTGAAAAGATGGTGACAAATATTTCTAGTTGGTCCCAGTGTCCCACGGTTTTCACTGTAGCATTTCAGTCAGACTGGCCTGCAGTTACTGTTGAAAAGCCCTCGCCCATGCTGACAATCCGCGTGTGGGCAGTAATGCTTGAATGCATCTCCCCCATGCCCCAGTCTCATTATACACCAAATTAGTACGCCAATTTGAAAAGCCTTCTGGGGAAATGCAATGCTGACAGACTAATTCTGCATTTCATAAGATCAGTGTTCAACAGAGAGGAGTTAAAATGCTGCCCCCACACCTGGGTCACAGTAGCCTGGGCAACAAGTAGTCAGCAGCAGCTTGGGAAGGTCGTAGATTTGAACAGACTCTTTATCCTATTATTTCAGATCCGGTCTTCACCTTTCGCAAGGCTTGACCACTAAAACCAAATGCTAACGTATTCACAACTGAAGGAAGAATGACTGGGAAGCATTGGCATAAAACAGCTCATTGCCGCCTTTCAAGGGATGCAGCCAAAAATAATTTTTCCTGTTTCAGGCTCAGCACACATCTTCATTTACATATCCATGCTGCTCCAGGGCTCACTCCATGTACTCTCCCTCCCAGATCTGGAATGACCAAGTTCACCAGGGTTCTGGGTCCATCTGTTCATATGGCCTGGAAATCAAACAACAAGTACAGCTTATAAGCACAAAGCTTGCTGTGCAGCTGTGAACCAGTTCAGAAAGAGTTGGGGACATTTGCTGCACAAATGTATCCTGAGGCCGGCTCACTGGAATCGCTGCTATCAGTTATGGTAAGTCAGTGTGGTGGACTCATTCACAGCAAAGTCGCGGCATCCCTAATAAGAACCCAAATTATGAGAAACTTCAAATATATTATTATTTTGAATTGTTGAAGGAAGATATTCGACTGGTAGTGTTTCTACAATTCGAAATCTAGCCAAGTTCTTGAGAACTGCAGGTGTATCTTCACAGAATTCTTACCATATTGTGCAGCTCCTAGCAGGGCAGCTGGGGAAATGAAGGGGAGGCATGCCTCCCCGATTGGTCTTCCCTTCCCCAGCCAGTGTTCCCCTCCCTGGGTAGGCTTGTGGGGGGGAGCGTAAAAAGAAAGCAACTTTTACTTTAAATGTGTTCTCAAAGCACCCCCCACCAGCCAGCTTGGAGAAGGCATTTGTCTCTTTAAATTCCTTTGCCAAGCTGACACCACGGGGGGGGGGGCTTGGAGAAAACATTTAAATTTAAAGGTGTTCTCCAAGTCCCCACCCCATGGCCCCACCCACCAGCTTGGAGAAGGCATTTGTCTCTTTGAATCCCTTCTCCAAACCAAGCTGGCTGGTGTGGGGGCATGGGGATGGGTTGGAGAGCACATTTAAAGTTAAAGTTGCTTTTGTTCCACCACTCCCTTCCTTCTTCCCTCCCTCCCCATTTATTTGCTTTCTTTACACCCCCCCTCTCTGTTTTCCCCTTCCTTCCTCCTTCACCCCATCTATTTGCTTTCTTTACACCTCTTTCTCTCTTGTTTTATTCAGCAACTGTTTTAGGCTCTCACAAGTTAAAGGCCAACTGGATCCACTGGTAATTGTTGTCTCTGCACTTGACTATTGCATTTTTGCTTTAGATCCATTAAGCCTGTTAGAAGTTTGCTTTGGTTGAAACTACCGGCATGGGTGCATTTTAAATAAAGCATTTCTAGGAAAAGAGGTTAATTTGCTTTATTGGTATTTCATATGTAGCACGGGAACTGTATTTAGAAAATAAATTTTAAAAAGTAATAATGATTCTCCTAGACAGAAAATGTCTCTCTACTAGATACCAATATGCCTTTTAGTGGTGACACTATAAAACAATTCCTGGAACAAGGAGTGCCAATTTCTTCTTATTTGATTAGAATACTAGTTTCTTGTGAGCATTCATGCTGACTCCTGAATGCCTATTGTTCTTATATACAATGTGGCCTTGATACATTTAGATTGCTTTATATTTATAAAACCTCAGTTCATGCTGGTTTCAGTATAACAGTTGATCCCATAATCCCAGTAGTCATTAAGCTGTAATAAATCTAATTTTATCAACCAATAAGCACAAACAAGAGGATAATAAAGGGACAAGGCTGGTTTTCTTTAGACTGGCAAACAATAAACAACAATGACATGTCCTAATATCTACTGTGCTTGCACATGAGCAGCTAGAGTGGACCATAGCAATGATTCTACTAGCATACTGTCACAAATACAATGCTATACTGGAGTTAGAGCTGTAAACATGCTTACGGACTAGGAGCAATTTGCTTTTTACCAATATAGTTAGGGAAATGTTACGTGCATGAATAGGATCAAGCTGTACGTGTATTAGGCTTTACTCATAGAGCACGATCTAAACAAAGTTAGTCATGCTTAAGATGGGAGCATGGCTTAATTTTAGTTGGAATGAGGCCTACTGTGAAGTTTTGGTATACATATCTTTTGGGCAGGTTATGCTGTCTGGATTTAGATACCAAAATTGTAATACTGCTGCGACTACTACTACTACTACATTTTATCCTGCTTTTGGACTGATTTCTTCTTTTTTGCCATCAAGTCACAGCTGACTTATCGCAACCCATAGGCAACCCATTTTATCCCAAGGGTGACTGAAAACAGCTGACAAAAATACCAAAACACAGTTTAAACAATTTAAATAAAGGGGGGGGGACCAAAGAAAATACTAAACTGCAAACTGGTCTCATCCTGGACCCAATTTAAGGTCAAGAGCCAAAAGTCCTTTGGCTGAAGCTGGCCACACCTAGGAGTTAATAGTGTAACTGGCAGACAAGCTTCCAAGAATTCCCCACCCTTATAGCATCAATCAACCTTAATCAAGACAAATCCTTAGTGGATGGGAGCGCCACTTGGTGAATCTGTAAACCCTTTATAAAGACTTTCTTAAAAATAAATTTTATTAATGACCGCTTATAGTATTTCCATTAGTGCTGTTGTTTGACTTAATTAAATTCACTTTACATTTAGTAGCTGCTTCCTAATGTACCCTTAAACTGAAAACTCCCTTAAACGTTTATAGAGGACAAGGAAAGCACTGATTGCTTTTTCATATGATGAAGATGAGCTAGTAGTGGAACTGCCTCCATTAATAGGACTAGCTTGGAAAGAAACCTTCTCTCCATGTTATTAATAACAAGCCACTTTTCTCAATACAGATGTCTTTGATAGCTGCGGTATCAACTGAGGCTGAAAGGAGGTAATTAAAAGCTTGCTGTCCACTAACACTGAAATGAATGACTGGGAAGTAATTGGCTTCAGTAGGAGCTCTACACAGTGTTTTTAACGGCAAATGTAATTTTCCATTACTTTGCTTCCATTGGCACAAATGCTCTGCGAGTCCGTTTAGGCGTATGTTTTCATGCCGCAGAAGCCCAGCCTTTTCTAAAGGCCTCTTTGTGGTAATGATGGTGATAATTTGTATTTTTGGAAGAGCTCAGCAGGCTGAGTATACTGCTGGAAACAAGTAATAAAAAAAGAATACTGGAAAGAGCAAATAGCAGCGCAAATAAATATTATAGGGAAACATCTCTAAAATACAGTATTTCATCACGTCTTTGGTGCTGGTATATTGCGTGCTGTTCATAAGATCCCTTTGAATAGTATCATTCATGATTCTTTGCTGTTGTGGGTTGTTAAAAAGAAATAACTGTGTCTATGAAAGTTGGTATAGCACCATGGCTCACAGCTCGAGCTGTAAGGAAGGAAGTCTCTGGTTCAAATCTCTTTTCAGCCATGAACTCACTAGGTGGCTTCAAACAAATTCCTATCGCTCAGGCACAGCTTTCACTCCATAAGCACAGTGTGGTGGAGTGATTAATGTTCCAACTGTATCTTACATGTATCTCTATGACTGTTCAATTTTTAACCCATCTGAACACCAGAAAGGCAAGAGACTGCTTAATTATTTTTCCCTTCAGTTCTTTTTCAAGGCAACATCACTGTACCATGTTTTTCAACCTTGTATATCTCTCCAACCCTTCCATAGATGACTGCGAGCTGGAAGAGGAAAGAGAGGGGAAAGTGTTAAGTATCACTCTGCACACCATTCTCTGTTAGATCGCCACTAACAAAGATCCGGAGAGTGATTTCAGCAAAGTGAACAACTTTATTGAAGGTACGAACAAGCACTTAAAGGCATTCATAACCAGAACAGTTTAACATTGGGAGTCAGGCTCCTTTTAAACATTCCCGGGCTAATATAGCCAAGCCCATTTACACTTAACAACCAATGAGGTTGTGATAATAAGGACCAGGGGTCGTTTCGTAGAAAAAGAGCTAGGGGAACTCATTAGCATAACTCATTAGCATATGTCACACCCCCTGACATCACCGGAAGTGTGTCATAAGGCCACACCCCCTGACATCACCGGAAGTGTGTCATAAGGCCACACCCCCTGACATCACCTGAAGTGTGTCATAAGGCCACACACCCCACCCCCAACGGTCCCGGCCGCCACCGCTGTACTCTCTCTCTCTCTCTCACACACACACACACACAGAGCCTAACTTACCTCACAGGGTTGTTTTAAGGATAAAATGGAGGAAGGGGGAGAAAGATGTCCACTAGCCTGAGTTATTTTGGTAGAAAGGCAGGATACAAAATGCCTGAAATAAATAAATGAGCATACACCTGTTGCAAGGAAAGTAGATCTCAATAGTAGCTTGAATTCTGATATATTTTCATCTTGTGGAAAAGTGATGTTGTCGAACTCCTTAACAATGTTATTTTGTGAGATCTAAATGTTGCACAGTGCTTTCCTGTATGGACAGACACACACACACACACGCACACACACACACGCATATATATATATATATATATATGAAAGAAACTCCACTGGATGGGAGCAAAGAACTTAATTAATCCAGGGCTTTTTGTAATGGAGAGTTTGATCAGATATCCCACCCTGAACCCGCCTCTCTGTGTGCTCACTCCATGGTTGACCATTCAGATTATTGCTGTGTGGTAATCATGGAATGGGCAGTCAGGTGACATACTTTACGAAAAATTATCAGGCATGCACAGAAGCATTCATTTGAGGCACCAGTCCATTTTGACAGCTCCGCGATTCCTCCACCAAGTACTGCAGCCCCTCTCAGCCTACTTTGCTTCGCCTCTCTTCATAGAAATACAGGGAGGGGGAGTGCATCACAAAGATTTACATGAGAGTAGTCCCATTGATGTCAGTACATTTACTTTTGTGTCAATCATGGGATACTCTCTAGCAACAACTCTGAAGCAGAAACATGAGAGAGCATTTTTTTGGGGGGGGTGGATTTGTCACTCAAAAACAACTCCCCTGGGGGCTCCCGAACCAGAATGGCTACTTGGCTACTTGGACCTACAAGCAGTGATTGACAATGCCAGGAGTGATTATGCGCTTATGCGCACATCGCTACCTGATTTTAAAAAGAGGGTGGAATTGGATGGGAAGGTTTACCCTTCCCAACTGGCTTGAGTTTGCAACAGGGGAGTTCAGACATCCAGAAATGTGGGGTGGAAGCACTGTCATCCATAAAAACCAGACTTTCCCAGTTGCCTAATAGCTCCAATTCTAAGGTGGGTCAGAACAGGATGCCAACAACTACTGAGGAACAGGAGGGAGATGTCGCTGTCTGATTGTGCACTTTAAATCTGGAAGGGAACAGCAACAACACCGGATCAAACTGCTCATCTGATTGCAGCCTTGGTTCATGTTTCATTGTAGCCATGAATTCACCGTCTGGCCAGTCTCTTTCAACCCAGCATCCAAAAGATAGGAGTAATGAGACGAGATTCATTTGCAAGGCTGTTGTAAAAATGACAGAGACAATGTACGTAAAGAGCTTTGAACATTCTGAAGTGCTATATAAGTGCTAAATATCATTTTTATTACTATTGTTCTGATCTGGATGGCCCAGGCTAGCCCACTCAGAAGCTAAGTAGGGTCAACCCTAGTTAGTATTTGGATGGGAGACCACCAAGGAAGTCCAGGGTTGCTACACAGAGGCAGGCAATGGAAAACCACCTCTCTTGCCTTGAAAAACCTACAGGGGTCTCTGTACATTAGCTGTGACTTGATGGCTCTTTCCACCACCATTATTACTGCTAAACAAGCTTCTGGTTGTTGAGAGGACGGGAGCCAATTCAACCAAACTTGTCACACCAACAGCTTTAGTTTCATGTTAGCTTCCAGGCCCAATTCAAGGTGCCCGTACTGATTTTTAATTAATAAAACTGTGTTTTATTTTATAGCAGTTGTGGCTTCTGACATGCATGTACAACACAGAGTTACAATCAGAGTTACCCTCTTCTTAGCCCATTGACTACAATGGATTTAGGAGATGCGGCACCATTGATGGAATATCTCCTTCCATACGAACAGTCATCTTGGGCTTTTGTCAGGTCCTGCAGAGATGCCCTACCTGAGAAAAAAGACAGAACAAGGTAGAGCGTTCAACCCATCTAATCCCATTTGCCTTTTGTTTCTTCCATCAGATGGCACAGTCCTTACATCGCTTGCAGATTATTACCTCTGATCCCTGAAAAAAACCTTTTCTTGGAAGCAACCTGACTCTGGTTAGATTACTCTCTGACTCACTGTGAAAATAAATGACAGAATTATCAGAGCGAACAATACTGACAATTCAAGAAGAGAAAATGAGCAATCCACTATAAGGTCAGAGCCAATTATAAAACTAAAGCTAAAATCCTATGCTCATTTTCTTTTGGAGTGAGCTCTATTGAGTTTAGGAGAGTTTACTTCCAAGTCAACATGCAGAGGATTGGGCTGTAAAAGTTATAAAAGCAGGGGTCCACAACCTTATAATTAAAGAGCCAAACTGCATCTAAATTCAGAGCCAAGAGATTAACAGTGAGCCATTATGAGCAGTATAAGAATGCTTATTCATATAACTGAAAATCTACATTTTAACATTACTGATAATTGATACATTGATTCATAAACCATAACATTTCTGCAGCCCAAACACTGGTGGTTGTGAGTCTTTATTCATAAGTATTTATTATTTATTTATTTATTTCATTCGGTTATATACCGCTCTGACCCGAAGGTCTCAGAGCGATTTACAGGTAGGTTTGCAAGTGCAAATTTCAGGTCCCTTACTAAGGCCACACAGTATAGGGGGTGGGGGCTGCCTACCGGCACCCAAGTAGGGATAGCTATTCTTCGGCTCTGGCTCCGGTTTCTCCGGCGGTCCATTTGGGGTCGGCATTTCCTTTTTGGTGTCAGGGCAGGTCTTCTTAGCGTTGGAGGCTTCTGGCGCGCGGTTTGTATTAGGTCCGGCTCGGCTATATCCACATCTGGCTCCGCCGAGTAGCATACACATGGTCTCATACATGAGTAGCATACATAGGAACACCCTGTGCTATTGTTTTACTGCACTGCTATAAATGTGCTTATGATTTACACTAGGATTACTGGCAACTGTTGACTTCTATTATTTCCCTTTCGGTAAAGCATGTCTAAGAAGCCTTTTAATCCCATAAAAACCATTGCCTGCCATTACCTTCACATACTGGTGGTTATTCTAGCATTCTACCTACTCCTCCACTATACCTTGCTGTAAAGATTTCATTTTATTTTCTAAAGAGTCATATTTGGGTCCATACCAAAATACATTTGGCTTTAGGCCATCGGTTGCAAACCACTGTAATTAGAGGAACCTTAGGACTGCTTGATCAAGACATGGAGATTCTCCTTCTGTTTGAGCATACTTCTGAACTGGAACTAAGGAAGTGTTCTTAAGGGAGGGTGCTCAAGGCAATAAGGATGTGATGAACATTGCCTGCTTAGGGGATGCCATTTTTACATTTGCTTATTTAATGGGCAAATAACTTCATAGGTAAAGGTAAAGGTAAAGGTTCCCTTGCTCGAAAGCCAGTCAAATCCGACTCTAGGGTTGCATTGCTCATCTCCATTTCAAAGCCGAAGAGCCAGCGCTGTCCAAAGACGTTTCCGTGGTCATGTGGCCAGCATGACTAAACACCAAGGCGCACGGAACGCTGTTACCTTCCCACTGAAGTGGTACCTATTTACCTACTTGCAATTTCTTGCTTTTGAACTGCTAGGTTGGCAGGAGCTGGAACTAGAGTCGGGAGCTCACTCCATCATGCAGCACCCGGGTCTCAAACTGCTGAACTACCGACCTTCCACAGCCTGCAGTTCAGAGTCTTAACCACTTGAGCCACCGCAGCTCCAATAACTTCATAGCAAGAAACTAGTCCTGAACTACTCTTTGACTTCTCTGTGCAGGGTACCATGCTGAGTGTGGGGGGTTCTTAGTGATTCTAGTACCAGTTTTACCTGGGATAGGCTATTTGATGCACTATTTCAGTGGAGATTGGAGCTGATAGATATGGGGATGGGGACGTTCTGTTCCTTTCCCTGTAACTTTCCCTGTTGCCTACAAGCCATTCATCAAAGTGTTTTATAGATAATTTGCAACTGCATAGACAAATATGGCTAGATCACATGTGCAATTTTTTATCTTGCCTGATAGTAAAATCTTTAGTTTCTGCTGTTCAGAAATGTTCTGTAGAAGTGAATTATAATGGGGGCAGCTAAAAAGGATATGGGAAGTTGAGTCAACTTGATCCTTACAGTAAATACAAAGATGGGGGCTTTCAAAGATAGCCAGTATTGGGCAAGAATGCTCACGGTTTATCTAATCTCTGTAGTATCTCAAGAGATGCTGATGTAAGGGCCCCTATTTCCTCTTATGTCTTTCTTGATGTTGTGCAATACCATATACATGAGGAAGAAAACTGCACTCATATCTTCATTGATGAAAGAAGGAAAAAATGAACCTGGCTTTTGTAACAGAGGCATGATTGGAAGAAAATGTTGTGGAGTGCCTGTCCCAACTAACTCTGCCTGGTCATGCAGCCCTTCATCAGCCCCACACTGGAAGCCAGGGAAGAGGAGTAACTATAATCCTCCATTATTCTTTCCCTTTTGGCAGACTCCCAGTGCAAGCTATTGCCACCAGTGTTTGTATGCATCTTACGCTGGGGTCTAAGAACAGATTACACCAGGGATCCCCAACATGGTGCCTCTGGGCACATTGTTACCCACCAACACCTTTCCAAAGTGGGTGGGGCCATGTGGGGCTTTTACCCAGCAAGGCTTCTGATTGGCCATTGGAGATTTGATAGGCTGTGCAGAGTTTTAAAAACATTACTTTGGCAGCAGCTGCCACCCTAGCACAAGGATGTTCACTATGTAACTGAAGGGAAGTTGCAACAACCTTGATGAAAGGTCTGGTTTGGTGTTGGAGTTTCAGCCTGTATCATGGTCTGACTTCTACCTTTTCAAGGTTAACGGTAAACATGGTTTCAACACTTCACAGGGGAGTTAAAATGATCCAGAGACTCATGGATCCATCTGGATTCCAGAATGGTCTGGGGGGTTTTAGGATTCCAAACAAATGTTCTTTTGAGGCTTCAGTGGGAGCTTGGAATTAGAAGCTCTTAGACATTATCAGCAACATTGATCCTCATTGACATTGCCCTTGCTTTGTACAGAAACTAGCCCTGCAGTTTACCACAGAGTAGGGCAACCTGAAGAGGGCTGGGAGGTATCTAGAGAGATGCTGGTGGAAAACTCATGCTGCATGTGACAGAGCATACCATAGAACCAACCTTGACATTAGAGATGCGTCTCATGAAAGGCATTTTATACACTATGGGGTTTATTTTTAATTGTTAGTTTTGCTGTACGTACATCAGAGTTTGCTTTGTTCTGGTAGGCAGACAACCTGATTTATTCAGGGCTGGCTGAGGCCAGCACGGCCATTTATTTAATTAGCTAACCTGGGCATACCTGCCTGGGAGCAAGCCCCACTAAACTTAGTAGGGCTTATTTCTGAATAGGACAGCTGAATAATAAGCCTGATCTATCTTAGGCCCTAGAGGTGCTAAACTGAAAAGAGAAGTCAAGAGTTGATCAATAGTAGAAGGTCACTGCTCCAGGCTTCTCTCCACTCTCAGCTTCAGCTGTGTCACCATCTGTGGCATCCCCACATAGACACAAGTTCTGCACCCAAGCCAGATCAAGAAAGACTGTGCAGTTAGCTGCTGGGTCCTAGAGAATGGGTTGCAGCTCTTTCTGCCCTTGATGAATTAGCCTTAACTTCAGCAAGATACTGTTTCACAGTATTTTAGGGTTTTATTGTTTTAAATTGTTTTTAATGGTTGTTTTAATGTTATATTAAAAATTGTTGTAAACCACCCGGAGCCCACTCGTGAGGAGTAGAGATCTCAAGTCCCCCTGGGGGGCGGGGAAATCCCCGCCCCAGAGGCCCGTTCCCCGGCGCCGCCAGATCGGGCCCCGAGGGGAACTCCTCCCCGACGTGCGTGTCACCCGGAAGAGACACGGGCACACTGGGGGTGGGGCCACGGCCATACAAGGGAAAACTCTATGGTTTTCCCTTGTATGGTCGTGGCCCCACCCCCAGCGTGCCCGGCATCATAATGTCACTTCCTGGTGACATGTGTGCGGCGCGCTCTCCGGGATCCACCCAGGAGTCCCCCGCTGCCAAGGTAAGTTCCACTTGGCAACCCTAGTGAGGAGGGTGGTATATAAATCAATCAATCAAATAAATAAATAAATAAACAATTTTTTGTCTGATCATTCCTGATCATTCTGGGTGTGGACTATAATTTGTGCTGCCTTCCCACTTGTGGGCCCATAGAGATAGCTGTGTTTTCTCCCACCCTGTTGTTCATCTCTGTTTCTCAGTGATCAGTGTGATCATGGGTGAACTTCCTTGGCTCAGTTCAGAATCACTAGGAGAATTACTACTAGTTCTGGTAAATGCTGGGGAAGAACTTGTCTGCTTTCCACAGTTACTCTCCTGGCTTGTAATAGTGGTGCATGCCTACAGACTGTGGTATGCACATACTAAAGCCACACACAAATGATGCCTCCTGGGAGTTTATGGAGCACCTTCTGCTCCAGTTAGGTGTGAGAAAGTCAGGACTGGCTCTGTTTTGGGAAAGAGACGTTTTGAAGGGAAAGGAACTGCGTATCAGGAAACAGACCAGTGGGCACTTTGGTTCCACAGGCACCTCTGGTTTAAATAACAGCCTTGAGAACCGCAAGGAGGCAATATAAATAAAATGTTTCCAAAATCATTTAAGAGCACTGACCTGAGCAGATAAGATATTCCACTTAGCTCACAGCAGTCAGTGACAGTTTCAGCAACATTAACAGGTTTAACATTTCAAAACAACATTCCATATTGGATAAGAGCAGCTGGAGAAAAATGTTCTAGAAGTGTATCATTTGCACCTGCACATTCACAATTCCATTTCTGCATTTATCCTTACAGGTTGCATTCCAGGGAATGTTAGGTGTGCCAGAGTCCCAAGAAAATGACTCACAATCCAATGCTAATCATTTTTACTGAAATTAAAGTTCCATTCATATATTGTAGAATGGTAGGGTTACAGTCCAAAGCACTGCATGTTTCTTCAGAACTGTGTCCTACAGAGTTCAGTGGAGTGTATTCCCACACATATAATTTTCTCCGGACTGCCAGTCATCTACCGATTTAAGGTTGCTTGTATTGTGTAGCTAATGTTTCTATAGGC
>NW_015170890.1:675599-718089 GCF_001447785.1 Gekko japonicus
AATCATTCAGAAAAGAAATGTTTTCTGATATGTAGCATATGTAATTTAAAAAATAATAACATACCAATTATACATTTATTTTTCAGTAGATGCTTTAACAATAACCAAGAAGTTTATTGCCTCAAATTTATCCTTGTTCTGTGGCACTGGGGAAACAATTTAACTGAAAGATATGTTTTTATTTGATCACTATTTATGCAGTGGGATTGTAAATGCATTATATTTATACTTATATGGAGGCAAACCTTTTGCTGGAAGATAATAACCTGTGGAATACTTCAGACTTAGGGCCTACTGAACTGACTAATCCCAATATTGATCCTTGGGATAAAAGCTATACATGAAATCTCTCCAAGAGACATTGGTAATATAGTAGGGATGCCCGCCTCCAAGTGGAACCTGGGGTCCCCTGGCATCACAGCTCATCTGCAGACTACAGAGATCAGTTCCCCTGGAAAAAATGGTTGCCTTGGAGGGTGGACGCTGTGACACTGTACCCCAGTGAAGTCCCTGTCCTCTCCAGGCTCCATTCCCAACTCTCCAGGAGTTTCCCATCCTGGATCTGACAACTCTACCCCTGAGTTCCCCGCTGGTGGCTAGGGGGGACCTGGCAACTGTATAATATAGTAACAGGGGACCTGTCAACTGTATAATATAGTAACAAATTTGGTGATATTATGAGTTGTGAGGATCTAGGCCTTCCTTGCTGTTGGTCTCAAGGTATGGGCTGGGTTGCCATCAGTATGCAGATGACACCCAGCTCTATCTGTTATTGGATGGCCATCCGTTCTCCATCCTTGATAATTTGGCCAAGGCTTTGGAGGCTGCGGCTGGATGGTTGTGGCAGAGTTGGTTGAAGCTAAATCCATTGAAGACAGAGGTTCTGTACCTAAGTCAGAAGGGGCATCTTTGGTGCCAGCCCAGAAAGTGAAGAGCCTGAGAGTGGCACTGGATGCCTCTCTCTCTCTATGGAGGCCCAGGTTACTGCAGCTGCCCGATCTGCCTTTTCCCATCTTCAGCAGATTAGACTGCTGAAATCCCATCTCTACCCCAAGACTTGGCTACAGTGACCCATGCAATGGTCACTTCCAGGTTTCACTATTGTAACTCACTTTATGTGGGCTTGCCCTTCTGACCTGGAAATTACAGCTGGCGCAAAAATGCAGCAGTGCACCTCCTAACAGCAACGCCTATGTGGGCTCAATTGTGGACAAGTGTTGTAATTGCACTGGTTACCAGTAGAGTTCCGGATCCATTGCAAGGTGTTGATAAATAACCTTTAAAGCCTTACACAGCATGGGACCAACGTATCTGAGGGACCGCCTCTGCCATTGCAAGGTGTTGATAATAACCTTTAAAGCCGTACACAGCCTGGGACCAACATATCTGAGGGACCGCCTCTTCCCCTATATGCCCCGAAGAGCACTACACTCTATGGATCAACACCTCCTGGTAGTCCCTGGCTTGAAAGATGTCCATCTTGCTTCGACCAGGGCCAGGGCCTTTTCCGCCCTGGCCCCTGCCTGTTGGAACATGCTTCCCATTGAGATCAGGGACCTGCGGGATCTACTTCAGTTCTGCAGGGCCTGCAAGATGGAGCTGTTCCGCCAGGCCTTTGGCTGAGGCAGCAGACGTCCATATATGGCCTCCCTGAGGTGTTTGTCACTCTGTTAACAACTACTGGCTATGGCCAGGAACCTCCCACAACCAGAAAATCTCTTTGTTATCAGCTGTGATGACCATTTTAATATTTATGATGAAGCTTTACATTTTAATTTTATTGTATTAACTAATATATCTTGTATACATGAAGTGTTGTTACCTGCCCTGAGCCCGCTCCCAGGAAGGGTGGGCTATAAATTGAATAAATAAATAAATAAAAATTTTGGAAAGAGCAATGGTGCCGGCTCTCCGAGCGGGTGAGCACCCCGGCATTCTCCTCCACCACCTTGCCTTGCCTTGCCTTGCCACCTGCCTGTAAACGAAAAAGGGCAAAGGCTTGAAGAGGGAGTAATTTAACTAAAGATAATTTAATCAACTTTAATTAATTTTAAGTGCCCCGTAAGAAATTTAAATGCCCCCCCACAAAAGAAATCCTGGCTATGGGCCTGGTAGTCTCTTAGCTTACTCTGCATTACAAGGTTGTTGTGATGATACAATGTAAAAGAAGAGAATGATGTACACTGTTGGAGTAAAGCGGAGTACAAATGAATATAAAGAACAAATAAATAAAGAACAATCTAGATTAGCAGTACTGAGCAATGTTGCGTTTCCTCTCTGTTAGTGTGCACTTATAGAGTACTCAGAAAGCAGCTGATGTTATGTACATTTCTACAAAGCCACTGATCATGTAGATGGACTGCAAATGTTTGAAGGGCCATCTGCTCCTATATGAACCTAGCCAACCAACCCAGTCATCTTCAGAGGCCCTACTTCAGGTGCCCACACCAGCTGAGGCATGACTGATGGCAAAACCAAGAAAGGGCATTCTTGGCCATGGCACTGAAACTTTGGAATACTCTCCCCACAGACATGTATCTGTCTTTCTCTATCATTGTCTTCACCCACAATATTATTTATTTATTTATTTAGCTTATATCGCACCCTATCCCACAAGTGGGCTCAGGGCAGCTCACAACATATAAAGACAAAAGCAATAAACATATAATCAAAGCCTGATTTAAAACAAACAGAACAAGATGGCAACTAAGACAAAGACAACAACTCCAGAGTAGTCCATAGTGCCTCCCTCAGGATGTTAGTCAGATAATAGGTTACTATGAGCAGGGGAGGCCTCAGGCCGGGATGGTTGAACGTCCACCGCCTCAGCCAAAGGCCTGGCAGAACAACTCTGTTTTACATACCCTGCAGAACTGTAATAAGTCCCACAGGGCCCTGATCTCAGGTGAGAGCATGTTTCACCAGACCGGGGCCAGGGTAGAAAAGTCTCTGGCCCTGGTTGAGTCTAAGCGGACATCTTTTAGTGCTTTGTTTGGCATTCCCTCACTAACTCATATTCACCATCCTCCTTGTTTGTGTGTCTTTATGTGATTATATTTTTATATGTCTATATTATGTTTTATTTAATGGTTTTAAATATTTTATATATATTTGTTTTTGGTTGCTTTTTAATTCCTGGAGTGTTGTAATGTCTTAATGTTCTGTTTTAATGTTGCCATCTTGCCATCAAGGTTTTAACTGTTTTAACTGCTTTTATAGGCTGCGGTCACACGGAGCATTAGCCACGCTACAGAGACGGAAGATAGGCGGATTTTCTGGGCGTGATCAAACCACAACATCTGGGAAGCGTAGAGCTCCCATGGCGACCCCGAGGCTTCCCGCCGAAGATGCGCCATAAAAAACTAGTACCTCCGAGGTACTAGTTTCCGGAAACCGCGGGGCAAGGGCGGGCATCTGATCACGTTTCCAGTGGTAGCTTGTGGCATCCGGCGCCCGAACCATGTCGTGAAAAGGTATTTTTTTCCAAGTCTCCACGGGATGCGTACAAGCACCCAACGGCGCATGCGCACACTTCGGTTTAAAAAAACAAACAACCCCCACCGCGCCGCTTCTTTGCCGTGGCGTAGGATTTACATATGATCGGCACCTCCCCCCGAACCACGGGACGTCGGCGGGACATTTGATCCAGCGGCCGTGCGGTAGTTCGCTTCAGGGCAAACAGCCATGCCTCCCCCCGCAATATCCGGCCTGTGTGACCGGGGCCCTAATGAACCTTACAGTTTTGCTATATATTTTTAAAAATATTGTGATCCACCCCAAGCCCCATGGTGTGGGAGAGGGGTGGGATAGAAATCTCAAAATAAGACCCAGACCTAGGTGAAAAGGCAGCATGGAAATGCTTTAAATAAATATACTAAATAAATCTACTATATAGAATTGTGTACTGACATAAAAGCAAAGTTCTTGAAGGATAAAAATAGCCATTGAAGCCCTCTGTCTTAGAGCCTAGAACTTATTAAAGTGTCCATGAGCAAGCTCATACTTCAGTCAAGACAGAGCTCCTTATGGGTGTTGTGTGCATTCTGAATGCTATTCCTTACATTTCATTCTAAGATTTTTTTTTAAAAAAAACAATCTATAAATTGTGCTTGGAAACCCAGAAAAGATTCAGGTGATTACCCCAAAAGACATATTTATTATTATGTTTTCAGGTTTAAATTTTCTGCTTTCTTTAGAACCAACAACAACAACAACAAAAGAGTTCAGAACATGTATTACAGTAGGGTGTCTTTCTTTTGTTAATTTACAGCAGAAATTCAAAGCTTCGGCTATTTGGGACTGTAGTTAAAGGTAGCTAGAGAAGGTTTCCTTTAACTGAGAAAGGTCTGCTGTATCAGCTCGTTGGTGTTGCTGAAGTAAATTTTTCCCACAATTCTCTTTTAGAACTGTTTATCTCATCCTTCCTGGGCAGTTGGCATTTCCTGGCTAAATCTGCCATTCGAGATAACTGCTGTTTCCTGTGCTACTATGTGCAAAAATATTGACACTGCCTACAGGAGCATGCTAGGATCTTTGTTTCAGTTCAGTGTATTCCAGATTTTCCCAGAAAGGTGATCTTCAAAGTTTCCTAAAGATGATGGTGAAATTCCAACATCCATTCTGTAAGAAAATAAAAATTTGTTTCCCAGATACGTAGGGCTGAGTGCTGCCTTTTTCAGACTGAGCTATGGAGCTTTAAGTAGTTATGCTACAGGCTAGAAATTCAACAAGCGATGCTTCCCCACCTGAACCTGATGAATTTTGGCTGTTAAAAGCATACAATAAGCGTGATAGTTCTAGGCACAAATTAGGAACAGTGGATATATTTATAGCAGAATCCTACACAGACCAACAAGATTCCTGTGATGTTAGCTTCGAGAGTCAAAGCTCCATTCATCAGTATCTGACAAAGTGTGTTTTGACTCTCAAAAGCTTATGCCCTGGAAATGTTGTTAGTCTCTAAGGTGCTACTGGACTCGAATCTTGCTCTTCTACGGCCGGCCACAGATACCCACCTGATCCTATGCAGAATTATTCCAGTCTCATTGAGTCCAAGGGGTTTAAATGGGAACAACTCTGCAATAGATTGCAGTGATAGTGAGACAATAAAGAGTGGGGAATCAGTGAAAATTGCCTTCCTTTGTACAGACGGAAATTTTAGGCAGGATCCATATCCCATTGTTACAGTACATTAAAGTACAGATGAGGAAGGGATGTGAGGACATCTTTACAAGGTCCAATTTGATCTGAGTGATACTATTTTTCTAAATTGAAAATACTCATGGATGCTTATGTGTTTGCTGTAATCAATGTAGATGCAGGCCTCATAATGATGATGAAGTTTTTCTGGGCTCAAGAAATGGCACAGGTGTGAGTCTTTGCTGATGTTGATTAGAGTCACCTCTCAGAATTCTTGTCAGCTCAGCAGATTGTTTGAGGACCTCAGAATGGAACTTGAGAGATGCAGCAGATGGCAGGCTATACTTTTCATTTTAAGAGATATTTATTTATTTATTATTTATTTACTTGTTAAATTTATATCCCGCCCTCCCCCGTAGGGCTCAGGGCGGCTTACATAGCAAAAACTTGCTCATAAAAACATCAATACTATAATACATTTTAAAACCATAATATACAATTTAAAAGCCTAAACAATTAATAAAGTGCTCAAACTACACAGCATCCATACTAAGGCATCAGAGAGGGCACCACACATCCCTTAGTAGGCATAGTATGAAAGATGTTAATCAGATGTTCCACCGATGTTCCTCCTAGTCTCCTAGGGCCCTCACCCCCCCCCCACATTGATGGTATACAGCTGGGGGGGGCAGCGGATATAACCCAGAAGGTTTAGGGGACAGGGACATGCAAATAGGAGGTGTTCCAACACTGCAGCATCCCTTCTGGCATGCCACAGGAAATGATGTTATTGCATCAGCATGATGTTCTGGAACTTGCCCGAGAACTTGCTCCAGACTCTACAGACCTAGAACTTGGCCCAGGCTCTGTGGCCCTGATGTGATTACTTCACTTCTGGGGTCACCCCAAAAATGATGTTGTGGCACTGTTTCCCAGCAAGGAGCTTTGTGCTCTCTTATGGACATAAATGAACTGTGTGTAAAATGTGCAAAACGGACTCTGATGTAAGGTGACCAGATTGTGATGCCAGACACGTTCCAGTAAGAGCCTGAGACGATGTGCACATGGTTCCCAAGGTTGCCCCCTTCCAGATGTACTCCTAGACACATGAAACACTCTAAAACAGCCATCTGTCATAGCTGTTTAAACTAAGGACTCCCGACACCATTAAAGAAGTCCTTCATCATCATGCGGGCAGCCCCCCCCCCTCGCTGCATCGAAGGCACAAAAGACTCTTTTTTTGCCTTTCGCAGCGACAAAGGCCTTGGCCTTCCTCATCCATTCCAGGAACCGGTTCTGCAGCCCACAATAGGTGCTAGCTGATGAGTCATAATGACCCTCAAGGTGTCTCTGTCACAAGTTCAGTTAGAATTTAACACTGAACAACCCCTGAGCCTTTTTCCCATTGCTGACGTGACTTCTGGAACGGACCACCAAGGGGTGGTCTCAAGGGAGGTGGCCAGCAAAGCTCTTCCCCCAGAGCCCCCATACAAAAGTGGGCACCCAGCAATGTGCTCGCTCGCTTTACTCTCTCTACGCTTTCTACGCCCCCTCTATGCCCTCTATACGTCCTTTCTAGCTCTTTAGCCTTAGCTCTTGCTATCCTGAAACTCATGCTGCCTCTCTAAGACTCTTGAACTGCAGCCAGAGTCTTCCACATCCCTTGCCAGTTCAGAGCACAATTTCCATTTCCTAGCATAATTCTCATTTCTTATTAGTCTCCCCTATTTTTCCACTGGGATGCATCATCTGATCAGGACAGGTAAATATTGCCCCCCCAACGATCATCCTGCTAATGCGAATGTGCTATCATCTTCTACCTAAGTTTCCTAGATCTGTGTAATTGCGAGTGTGTTTGAATTATTGTATGCTTGTAAGATATCCATTTTATACTGAAGTCTGCCTCTGAGTCTATTTCTGGTGATCTGGGAAGAAGTGGGACCCCTGTATACACTGGTGCTTGCTCCCTTATTGCCTATTGCTATTTATAATATCTCATATTCCCCAATATTGATAAGAATTCAGAGCAATTAGGCTAACAGCACTGAAATGATGCCTATCACCCACCCCTTGCCTTTCTGCATACAAGCAGTGCTGCCTGCAGGAGTTGTCCTGCCATCACAGGAAACCTGGCAGCCCTAGATCCAAAGCAGAGAAGAAAAAATGATAACATAGTAGGAAAAAAGGTTTTTTAGTATGTGTCACTCAGAGATCCTTGCACATTTTGCAAGCCACCATCATGAGATTCAAAATAAGAAGAGTTGGTTTTTATACCCCACTTTTCTCTACTTGAAGGGGTCTCAAAGTGGCTTACAATTGCCTTGCCTTCCTCTCCCCACAACAGACACCTGTGAGGTAGGTGGGGCTGAGAGAGTTCTGAGAGAATTGTAACTGGCCCAAGGTCACCCAGCTAGCTTCATGTGGAGGAGTAGGGAATCAAACCCAGGTCTCCAGATTAGAGTCTGCCACTCTTAAACACTACACTGGCTCTCTGATAATATAGATAAAAAACAGATTTTTTTTTCTTTAATAAGCATACAAATACAGTCCCAGATTGAAACCATTGGTCTTTCCCTTTTCTGTGTTGATGATTGTGCGCACATGTGCCATCAAGTCACAACTGACTTAGGGAGACCCCAGCAAGGGGGTTTCAAGGAAATAGACCCCTGAGTGAGTAAATGGACCATTGGAATACCTGTACAGTTGTAGTGTATGCTTGTCCTGCCCTCAAAGTCTTAAAAAGGCAGGCAGTGTGTCAGATAAAGCAAAGACAGACATGTATTTGGTAAAGCAAAGACAAACATGTCCGCAGTGCAAACTAAGACATTAACGTCCATCTTTAGGGCAGGTGCACTTGAGGATGCTGAGATCTTTGACATGAGTGTTGAATGCTTCATGTGAGGCAAGCCTCCTCACTGGATCGCCTCAATGGTTTAGTTTAAATATCAACCTGAATGCCATGTCAAGCAGCTTTATGTTTGTGCACTAGCCACTTGTGCATCAGGGTCATGGCCAGGTTCATGCCTTGTACCTTATAAGCTGCAGGTAGTGGCCACTTTTGCACTGTGCAGTTGGCAAACTGAATCTTCTTGATCTCTGCTTAGGACTGCACTGCATAAAGCTGCTTAATAAATAAATAAATAATCTTTCAATTTATTGATCGCTCAATCCTTGCAGAGCTGCTGGCTCTGAGCGATTTACAGTTACTCATTTCACAAGGGACTAACAATGCTGTATGGGGTAAGGGAGGACAACACATATAATCTTTACATAGCACACGTTTTTCAGCTGATGGGGATTTGTTCAGTTGCAACTCAGACGTGATCTGGACGGCATTTTTCCCACTCGGCTTGGCTTGGCTGGATGACGTCAGCTCTTCCTCTCCAGGACTCTTCGGGTCGCAGCTCCATACTGCCACCGCCTGGCCGGAACGGCCCATTACAGGCTTCTTGGTGCGGAAGAGATCTTCTAGGCTTTCGATCTTGCGAGCCAAACCACGGGGGGGGGTTGGTGTGCCCACCTTCTCTAAGGAGTGGTACCCATTTTATCTAATCGCCAAAGCTTTCGAACCGCTGGGTGGACGGCGAGCTGGGGACAAGGCTGATAGCTCACACCAGCGCGGGGCTAGAACTGACAGCAGTTCTCTTCAGCCCAGATGTTACTTGTAACCAGAGGATAAATCCCCTGTGCCACCACTCCCCTGTATGACATGGCATCCAAGTTGAAATTTAAATTAAACCATTGAGGCAATACCAGAGTGTTGCTACACAACATCCCTGGTGTGATGACATCACTTCCATGTGATGTCATCATGTTGGGGATGTTGCATGTGGCAATGTTTCCCCCCCCCCACTCCTGGAGAGCTCCCTTCTACCCCAGTGAGAGCTTAGGACCTGGCAACCCCGAGAAAATGGCTGGTTTGGAGGGTGGACTCTATGGCATTGTACCCTGCTGTGCTCCCTCCCCTCTCCAAAGCCCAGTTTCCCCAGGCTCTGCCCCCAAAATCACCAGGTATTTCTCAACCCAGAGCTGGCAACTGTAGTGCTCAGGGAGCAGCAAAGCCTGAAGCCTACACTGTTGTATGTGCCTGATTTAGAATACGTAACCTTTTACTATCAGAGTTCAGTATGGTTCATGTTCCTTTCCTCGCATATTCGTTATCTAACAGCCTTGTAAAGTTATCCTTTAATTGTTAAATTCCTATTAACAATGAAGGTAGAGAGAACAGTGGGTTGCTTACAGCTACCTAAGGCCCAAATTAGATAAAATGGAGGAACCAGCATGTTGTAGTAGTCAGAGTATCATACTAGGATGTGAGAGACTCTGGTGTGATTCCCCACTCTGCCATAAAAGCTTGTTGGGTGACCTTGGGCTAGTCACACACTCTAAGTCTGACATACCTCATGCACTTATTTATTTGCTTAAATGAACATACACACACCTGTTTGCAAGGGGAGGAGCCCTTTAGTACAGTTGAGGTCCTCTTGCATCACAACTATAGACTCAGAAAATTGTGTGGTTACTAAAATATGAAACTCCTAATTGAGAGGCTCTGCATTCAAAAATCTTGCACACTTAGGCATTTTGTCCACAATTAAAACTAGCTTACAATTCATTAAGCTTCTGCAAAGTAGAACTCATTAATGCATGAACTTACTTAGACAGGCCCCATGCCGTGCAGTGCATAAAATTGCCATATCCCTTGAGAAGGTCACAGACTTAAGAAAAACTCCAAGTCTTTGTTCTGCCTGACATTTGCATATTGTATGATCTATACAGCTGTGCTTTCTTCTGCCTTATTTACATCGTGCTCTTTTAGTTTGAGTTTGGAAATTGCTTTGATAATTTAAAAACACACACCCTTCATTGCTGTTTCTTAAATTCAATATTCCTTACTTCAGTAAGAGAAAGTGTTTGTTTTTAATTTGGAGATATTACTGTTTTACAAAATCCACAGCTACGACATGGAATCAGATATACCATGAAATTGTAGTTTATTTTAAATAAATTTAGTTGTGAATCTAGGCTTCAACTTCCATATTATGATTCAAATCCTGGTTTGGTTCAACAAATGCTAATTTTTTCTTTTTGCTTTTTTCTACAAAGGGAAAATGTAGGATAGGGTTGCCCATAGGGTTAAACTTATAGTCTGCCTTCCCCACACTGTAGGCTCAGGGTGAATAACAACATACATTTATCTGCAATTTATGCAGATTTACAATTTTAAACACATATTATAATAGTCAATTTAAAATCCATAGAATCATCATCAACATCATCATTATTATTAATTTATTTTATTTCATTTATACCCCCGCCCTCCCCGCACGCGGGCTCAGGGCGGCTTAAAGGTAAAGGTAAAGGTTCCCTTGCTTGAAAGACAGTCGAGTCCGACTCTAGGGTTGCGGTGCTCATCTCCGTTTCAAAGCCGAAGAGCCAGCGCTGTTCGAAGATGTTTCCGTGGTCATGTGGCCGGCATGACTAAACACCAAGGTGCACGGAACGCTGTTACCTTCCCATCGAAGCGGTACCTATTTATCTACTTGCAATTTCTTGCTTTCAAACTGCTAGGTTGGCAGGAGCTGGAACTAGAGATGGGAGCTCACTCCATCATGCGGCACCCGGGTCTCGAACTGCTGAACTACTGACCTTCCACAACCTGCAGTTCACAGTTACACAGGCACAAAACTGCGGTAAAAATACAACCGGCCTACTTAGCCCCACCCCACTACACACAGGCCTGAACAAACTAGGAAGTCCCAAAAAGAAGGCCAATCCTGCTTTCTCGGCCTCTTTGGGGCTTTTTCCTGCTGGTCACATGGCTGCCTTCTAGCCGGGATAGCCCTTACTGGCCCGACCCCTGCAGAGCTAAGGGAAAGCAGTACTGGCCTTCTTTTTGGGACTTCCTAGTTTGCTCAGGCCTGTGTGTAGTGGGGTGGGGCTAAGTAGGCCGGTTGAGGCCTCAGTGTGTTGGGTTGGACCTGACCTTCCCACCCACCCCTTTTTTGTTGTGTGTGGGCTCGATTGCCTTGGTGTTCTTCCACATGTTTGTAACCCACAGCCATGGCACCCAAGAAAGGTGGCGGGAAGTCTAAAGGCAAGCAGCCAGCCCCCAAGGCTCCTTAAAAGTGGCCTGCTCTTTCCTCATCAGATGAGGAGGAGAATGATGTTGCACAGCAGGATATTCTTGATAGGTTGTTAGCCCGTGAGCAGGCAACGGGTGTTGCTGCTCCAGCGACAGTTACAACTCAAGCCAAGGGAACAGGGAAGCAAACCAGACAGGCATCCAAAACTCAGTTTCAGGCTTTGGTGCTAATCTGTCTCTTCTTGAGGGTTGCGTCTGTTACCACTCCCCAACTGGTGCCGGCTTGGCCTCGGGGGCTGTGGGGGCTGTGGGGTCCACTGCCTGCATTGGTTCCAGCAGCCTCCACTCAGTCCCCAGTCCCACAAGCGGTTCCCACGAGCATGCCATATGACAGTTCGAAGAGTTCAGATCTGAGGTGGGGTACCAGGTAATGTGGCCCCTACCAGTGGAGCATTTGCTCCACTATTGTGTTGACCTGAGAGGTAAGGGGCTTGTGGTGCATTCCGTTAGAGGACGGCTTTCTGCATTTGCATTTGCCAGCAAGGTTTTAGGCTATCGGGAGGATACAAGTGACTTCTGCCTAAAGAAGATGCTGGAGGAATGGTCCAGGGAGACCAGCCAGTGACTTGACACATGGCAGCCCATGTCCCCTTCAGTCCTTAAGGGATTGAAGGGAGTGGGAGGGGGCATTTGTTCCTCAGGGTTCGAGGCTTGCCTTTTTCACTTGGCGGCATTGGTGGCCTTTTTCGGGGCCCTGCGGATTAGTGTTGGTGGTCCAATCCAGAACTGATTCCTCTGACTGGGCCCTTTTGGTATCTGACCTCAGATTAGAGTCGGAGATGGTGCATTTTACGGTTAGGTGTTCTAAAACTGACCAGTGCCAACAGGGTAGTGTGATCACTTTCTGTCCCTGTTCTGGTCCTGAGCTTTGTCCAGTTTCTGCTCTTGCCATTTACCTATCCATTAGGGGCTGGGGGGGCTGGCTTGTTGTTTCGCCACATTGATGGCAGTCCGTTGACCAAACATCAATTTTGGGCAATCACTACATGTGCTCTGGGTACACCAAGGCCTTCACTGGTCGGGCCTGATGCCTTTGTCCATGGACGAAATGACCTCCCGCCTCATGTATTGGTTATTCACCTGGGCGGTAATTATTTGGGCTTGCTCAAAAGGTAAAGCCTTGGTTTTGCAGGCCCTGGAGGACTTCCAGGCCATTCTGCATCTTTGCCCGGCAGTTTCCATAGTTTGGTCAGACATGGTGCCGTGCAGGGTGTGGCGTGATCCTTTTAGCCCCTTGGGGATTGACTGGGCTCAACACAAGGCCAGGGATATTAAGAAGGCTTTGGTAAGTGGGTTGGGCCACTACTTACCTCGTCCTGACATTCACCCTTCCTGCGCAGATCTTTATAGAGCTGACGGGGTTCATCTTTCTGAGAAAGGCAATGATATTTTCTTGGAAGATCTCCGGCAAGGGCTGCGGGAGGTGCTAGGCCTCCTGGTGGGAGCATCGGTTTAAGCTGAGGCTTGGCCTCAGCTGTAGCAAGATGGGGGCTGGTGATTGTGATGCAGCTAGGGGAGCACCAATTAACAGTCCCAGTGGGGGCTAGGCATCCTGCCAGATTAGCCTTTGGGTTGTGCGACCCAGGGTTTGGAAGGCAGACTATCCTGGGTCTACAGGGATTGAGCCTCCACCTAAACTGTATGGCTTGGTCAAGAAATATCCTTGGCATTGCCCAGTTGTTGTGCCAGGCAGGTGTGAGCCTAATGTGTGGGCCCGATCCGAGGCATGGTGGCTTCCTGTTGTATGGCTAGGGTGGGGTCAAGGTGACCACTGGCCTGGACCATGCTGCAAGACACTTGGTCCTTGCCGTTGAGCTTAAGTTAATAAGTTAAATAAAGTGGCCTGTTAGTTTATCCAAACTTCTGTGTCTGTCTCTTCTTTCCGATTAGAGGGGCAATTGGTTCATTCTCTGAGCAACTGGATAATGACTAATAATTATCAGACTGATAATGACTAATATCTTCTCTGATCTTTTCTCCTTCTTGGTAAAGGAAGAAACTCAACAGATAAGGGCTCCAAATGTAAGAAGAAATATTTTATCATCTCAACTAAAAAATCATAACGTGTGTTTTAAAGTTAGAATCACTATCAGTTAAAGAGCTAACATGGCCTAGAAATTGAACTCAACTGTCATAAAATACTTCAGATGCAAACCAGGTAAGAAAAACTTGGAAACTGAATATGGTTCTTTGGGATGGGTATGGTCTCTTACTGAATATTAGAATTTGCAATTGAGGTCATAGTCTAGTGATGTCATTGCAGGAATTCCATGAAACCTATCATTCAGAGGCTTTCCCCTCTATTTGTGAAATGCTCAGGCCAAAATGTTCCTTTTGGTAAGCAGGGTACATACAACCTCCTGTTTGATTTGTATGTATTTGCCAACTTGAGATAATCATATTCAGTGTATGAAATATTCTCAAAATGTAAAAATATCATAAAACCAAAGGGATTCAGTGGCCAAGTTCCACCAGGAAAAGAATGTCTTTCTTGTCACTTGCACATACTACTCATGCATTGTAACACTGGGCTCATTCTCTTTAAGTACCACAAAGTTCAGTTTAGCTTGTGTGTGCCTACTCACATGGATGTGGGAAGAACAATTATATCTTTAAATCATGAGATTGCTTAGCTAGCCCTTTTCATATCTAAGAAATGTTCTTTGTCCTCAGAAGGGGGAAAATGCCTTACTAAAGACTTTATGCTGCATATTTTTAAAAATATATAAAACAGTATTTGCTTTGTCCCAATGGTTTGGAATTGACTCTCTTAAAAGAAATAATATCAGATTTTAAAGCTTCGGGACCATCTGCTAAATCAAACACATTCCAAACAATTAACGCTTTATTCAAGTGGCGAGCAAAACTACAAAGCTTAAATTACAGGGAAAAAACCCGGATATATTTTTGACTGAAAGCAAAGGTTGCAGATTATTGAATTTTCTAGCCAATCATCAAATGGAATCCAAAGGCATTTAAAATCTTTTTGTAAACCATGAGAACAGATGTCCTACGACTGCAGTGCATTTCAAATTGTTTGCTGCCATTGCAGTTACTGCATTGTGAAATGTAAGCTGATCGTGTTATCTGCAAAAACTAAAGCATTGCCTACATTTTTGGGGGGCAACATTTACCCTGAACTTCTCAATGATCTGATTAAACATAAAAAATATTCCATGTACATTTAGATACAAATTACTCACAAAAGTTTCCAAATACTGTAGTTAGTCATAGCCACTTGGGATATGTCCACACTGCAATGCTGGATGTCTTCATTCATTGCAAGAACACTATCAGCCACATGGCACCTATGTATAGTTGTCAGTGATCCTTCAATTGTTCATGTAAGGAAACTGAAGAGTGTGTTTTTGTAGGTGGCATGGCACAGTGCACTCAGGCGCTGGGTGCATCCAATTATCTTTGTATTGCTTCCCATAAAAAATGGAACATGGAACTATCCCTAACCTATTAGTTCCAGCACACTCCAGAATCTGGCTAGCAAAGAAGGCAAGAGTTTTGAAGGCATCCCTACTAATATATTAAGGCTGCGAGTTGCAAAATGGCTTCCCATTGACAGTCAAAGGTTCAATTCTGTAGGAATACAATTCCCACTATTTCATTTTAAAGAAATGGAACAGAAAGTGCAGGCTGCTTTTATACAAACATGTTTCTCCTAGAGTCGTATTCCCCAAACCTTTGATACTCTGGACACAGATTTTTTCTGGATTAAACTCTGAAACAATTGATACTCAAAAAGAATAATTGTCTATCTAAATAGAGACATAATACTAGCTTCTGCATGGGTATGCAATGCATCTTTCTTACAATTACAGAATAGCCTAGTTAAGAATGTTTCTATGCATCTTGCCCAGATGGAAATATTGCTGTACCAGCAGAACTGTTATGCTAATGGACACTTCTTGGGTCATGAATGCACAGCCAGGAGACTTCTGGCGGACGTTGATTTGAACGCCTGCACCTGACGCTGTCTCCGCATTGTTTCACACTAAAAGAATTTAAAATGCCCATTATAAATAACAATACAACTTCTAATCTTGAAGGCTGAGATGGGATGACCCAGGGGTCAAAAGAAGAAAACACACAGATCAATGTTATTTTTTCCTTTGTTATGATGTTTTGTACAAACTTGTAGTATGGGAATTATAAGTAAAATAAAAAAATATGTACAGGGGGGAAAATGAATGCATAGCCAGATTCAGACTATTTCCACAGTAAAATTTTACCCCTCATAAGTGTCAGTTTGAACTCCCACTCATGACTGGCCACTGATGTGGCCAATTTTTTCCTATTTTTTATATGTGCATGCATGGTAGTGTTGCAACACAATTGCAAGGTGGAAGCACTGATTTGATTGGCAGCACATCTTGCCTTGGAGGGGGGAATACATATATATATCCACCAATTCATGAAAAAGAGAAATAATAAATGTCCATGCAGCTGCAGTAGCCACTTGTCTCTAAATCAAATTTCCTAAATAAACTTGCTTAATACCATTTTTTTTCAGAAGTGGGTATTTAAATAACCAATCTGGTGGGGGTGGGGGTCCCTTGTTTACAGTGGTGCCTTTTTTACACTGGAAAGTTGAGCAGCTGCCTGCATGGAGCCTTTGTTAGCAAAGTGGTCAGTGTGTCAGTCTCATATCTTGGAGGTTGTGAGTTTGAACCTCAGAGGGAGATTTTTTTAATGGATATTTTTTTAAAAGCAACACTCTCTCTGAGTTAATAGTGCTGTTGGTGAAAATCATAATCCACAGAAAATCGCTCTTTTGCAACATCTTTGAATAAACACTTAAAACAATCTGTTTAAAGACATTGCAAATTAGCAATTCTCTGTGAATTATGATTTTTGCTGACAGCAGCATTAACCCGGAAAGGAAGGGGTGTTGCTTTTTTTTAAAAAAGCCCTTTAAAAATTGCCCTGTTTGAGGTTCAAACTCACAACCTTCATGGTATGAGACTGATACACAGACTACTTCACTAATGAAGGCTTCATGCAGGAAGCTGCTCAACTTTCCAGTGTAAATAAGGTGCCACTTTAAACAAGGCACCCCACCCCCCTTGACTATTTAAATATCTACCTCTAAAAAAGATATTAAGAAAGTTTATTGAGGAGAGTGGATTTAGAGCCAGGTGGCTACCGCAGCCTGTTCAAATGTATAATTTCTTTTTTTCAATGAATTGGTGGATAAATTGGTATTGTTCTCCCCTATGTTTGCCCCTCCCCAACATTCCATGGTGGTCCCCCCCCTCCGATAATAGTTGTGCTGCCCATTTCTCACAGCATTACAACATGATTAATCCTATGCTTTAAAAATTACATCGAAAAAATGCAGAATGTATCCAGAACAAACTGAGGGCTCACTAGGCAGTGTGCAAAGTTACGATGAGAATGCCACCAGAAAAACAAGGGTGGTGAAGTTAATGAGGTGGGTGGAGCAAGCATGCAAAAGTGAAACAGGAAATGGTGACACAGCAGGAAAATAACTTTATAGACCCAGGGATTTCCCCACTAGAAAAATGCATGTTCGGACCTGAGGTTAAAATGAAACTCACTAAAACTGGGGATTCAGAAAACACGGGGTAAGAAGGAGAAAACTTTGGGTCTGTGCCTGGTGAGGAAAAAATCTACTGCAAAAAATTTCACATAACTCGCAGATTTAATACCATCAATGCAAGGAATTTCCATATTGCAGAAATGGTCTCAGTCAGACATACATCAGGGGAATTCACCTTATAAAGCTGTCATTCGCTTGGTGCTGTGAGGGGGGGGAAGGTGCTTTCACTTTTCCTTCCCCTGCTTTCATCAGTGGAAAGGTGGTTGGGGGGCTTTTTGCCCCTTTTCTCTGACTTCAGATGTATTGTGTAGTTACACCCTAAATGTTGCAGAGCCCAAGACAGGAATTAAACAGTAAGCAAGTAGCATCACACTTGTTGACATCACACCATCTGGTGCCAGTTTTGGGTTGGATCTGAAATTGCTGATCCATCAGCACAGCTGCAGTTCAGACACATTTCTATGTATCAGGCATATTGTGTAGTTTGATCCTTAGTTTAACTTGTACATGGCCAGGGGGTCACACCATTGTGCTTTTGCAGTACTGGGAACAATCAAAACAGTTCACAGAATCCTGTGTCGGGGATTCTGTCGAAGGTAATTTTGGTTCCTTAATTGCTAAAAAAGAAAATTGTTAGTCTTTGAATGGTGTTTAAAATGATAAATAACTTCCTGGCTTCATGACTGTTTATTAGCACTGGGTGGTTTGGAAGTATTTGTATTGTTCAGCTGCCTGTTTCCTACTTCAGGTTTTTTTTAAAAAAACACCTTAAAAGTGACTTTTTCCTCATTTCAGATGTAATGGATTTTCATTCCTGCCTCTTAAAAATGCTTCCAAGGTCAAATGTTGAAACAGCACATAATTTGCTTAAAGTAATTGGCTGAAATGAGGCAGCTGCCAACTATGAGCTCATCGTTCATAGAATCAGTCACAGTGCAAAACTGAGATTCCAGATTTTCCACAGTTGCCCCCAAAGCAGGGCTCATGCATTCCACTTTATCCCAGCTGCAGTGCTAAAGTTTCACAAAACCACACTCCAATTGCTGTATCCTTCACACACTACCATCCTCCTTTTCAGAGAATGATTTTCATCTCACAACCTAAAAAAAATTGTTTATGGGCTGCAATCCTAGGAAACGCCTTTGGTACTTCATTATAGTCAACAACTAATTAGATTGGTAGGTTTGCAAGTGGATTTTCCATCTTGCAGCCTTAACAATAAGTTTAGAAGGATCAGAGGTCATCATGATTCTCACCATTCCTGTACTGGACTGATTCTTACATTTGCCAGAATATGTGTTGGATGCCATATTTGTACTGTTCCATATCAATTTCCTGTAAGTGCAGGAAACTCAAATACCAGTACTATTCCTCCAGCACATATTAACCCAGTCCTGTAAGCATCCTTGATGTGCTTATGATTGTGATAATCTCTAAAAAGATGAAAAATAGAATTCCATTGACCCACAAGAACTTGGCACTTGTATAGCCTCAAGATATTTATGTCTTGCCTTCTCAAGGGTTTGCTTAGGCAATGTGTACTGTGAATATACAATTTTTGTTTATTTTATTATAAGCATATTGATGGAATTAGTGGGTTGGATCCAGGCAGTTTTTTCACTGAATTTTGTGTAATACTACAGCTTCCATCCCACATGGCTTTTGTATATGCAAGTCTTGTGATTCTCAGGATGGCCTTCTTTGATGAACAAAGAGGACGCATCCATCTATTTTCACCATCAGAAAATCTGTTTGGATCCAACCCAGTGTTTCCCATTACTTTGTCATCAACCACTGAAGATACTAACAAATCGTCAAAAGTCTTGCTTGCCCAATAACAGTTCTCCGGGATATTGGACTTAGTAAGAAACCTCTATCTCAAGACCATTTAAGTGGAAGCAAGGGTGGACTGGTCCTTTAATTTACTGGGAAAATTCTTGAAGGGCTGCTACTTTGGAAGGCCACTGCCAGTGAGTCTTTCCAAGAGTACACAGAGCACCACAGTGGCAGCTGAGGTAAGACCTTGCCGGCAGCATAGGAAGAGGTTTACTGGGGCTTGGCTTGTGGCATTGTTTGGGGTTTGGCTTACTTCAAGTTCTGTCTGCAAACAGCATAAAAGGAGATGATGGTTGAGCCTACTTATGCCCATCACGCATCACCATTCAGCCTCTGCAGAGCTGCCAGTATTATTGGCTTAGCTTGTTTTCAAGTACTCATGGCACAGGGAAAGGTGACTGGTGCAGAAAAGGGCAACTCGAATGATAAAAGGGTTGGAACACTTTCCCTTTGAGGAAAGGTTAAAGTGCTTAGGGCTCTTTAGCCTGGAGAAACGACGACTGAGGGGTGACATGATTGAGGTTTATAAGATTATGCATGGGATAGAGCAGGTAGAGAGAGAGGTACTTTTCTCCCTTTCTCACAATACAAGAAGTCGTGGGCACTCCATGAAATTGCTGAGCGGTCGGGTTAGAAGGGATAAAAGGAAGTACTTCTTCACCCAAAGAGTGATTAACACTTGGAATTCACTGCCACAGGAAGTGGTGGTGGCTACAAGCATGGACGGCTTCAAAAAGGAATTAGATAGGCATATGGAGCAGAGGTCCATCAGTGGCTATTAGCCACAAGGTATAGATAGGGGCTCTGGGGCAAGTGATGCTCTGTCTTCTTGGTGTTTGGGGGGGGGGTCAACAGTGGGAGGGCTTCTAATGTCCTGGCCCCACTGGTGGACATCCTGATGGCACCTGGTATTTTTGGCCACTGTGTGACAGAGTGTTGGACTGGATGGGCCTTTGGCCTGATCCAACATTGACGTCTCTTATGTTCTTATGGTAAGCTTATGACTACCCTGACCTGGATAGCCCAGGCTAGCCAGATCATGTCAGATCTCGGCAGGGGTCATTTTGTAGAAAAAGAGCTAGGGGACTCATTAGCATAACTCATTAGCATATGCCACACCCCCTGACATCACCGGAAATGTGTCCTCCCCACAGCCGGCGGCGACCTCCAGCGGGCATCAGCAGGGAGCTCCAGGCCCCGCCCTCCCGCACCTCACCCGGGGGGATGGCGTCCCCCCGCGTCCCCCCCCCAAATGACCCCTGGATCTCGGATGCTAAGCAGGGTCGGCTCTGCTAGTATTTGGATGGGAGACCTTCAAGGAAGTTAAGGAATCACTACACAGAGGTAGGCAATGACAAACTACCTCTGAGTGTCTCTTGCCTTGAAAACCCTACAGGGTCACCATAAGTTCAGCCACCACCAATCTTATGGCCATTACTGCCTTTGCCTCTGATGGCTGGGCTCTGCCTTTCAACCTGGACTATGTGCATGCCCATTCTGACCCCCTCCCCCAAGTTTTAACTTCCCAATCCATCCCAACGACTAATTGTTTCTAGGGTATTCTACATGCAAAATATTGGTTCTACCACTGAGCCCCAGTACCATCGAGACTGCAATTCATATTCTCTGGAGACAGTATCCCATTTTGATTGCAAGTGAGTTAGATCTAATTACTAATCCACATGCACCATGGATCACCCACCCACACATGCGTGCACACACACACAGTTCTGTGATAACCAGTGATGGCTCATTCACATATCCATTTTAACTTAGAAGTGATGCAGTCATGATACCACCATGAGCTGCATTGTCAGGGTCTGGTTATTGATTTTATGAGTGCTCTTTAAAAAATCAAACTGTGGAGATGGGATCAGAGTCTACTGGTGATAACCAACATATCAACAGCTGGATTGTTAGAAGTTGCTACTTAGTGATGATAATTTTTTGCTTAGATTTGCATTTATTTGAGGTAGAGATTGTTTCTTTCAGCCATGTTCCACCAACCTACAACTGTGAAGACAAACCTTGTTTGCTTGCCTCAAGAATCAGGTGAGAACCACTTACCTCTACTGTTCTCTTTCCTATGCCTCTTGATAATATGTTCCCTTGAATAATAATGATGATGATGATGATGATGATGATGATGATGATGATGATGATGATGATGATAATAATAATAATAATAATAATAACAACAACAACAACAACAACAACAACAACAGCTATTGAAATTGTAGAGCAGTCAGAAAATTTATATTTTTACCTTCAGGGCAGTAGATTTATCCCCCCTCTTAATAGGTTATGTGAATTTATCTTCTCAAAAATTGTCTGGTTTTTCCATGTAGATGAAGATTGGAAAATCACCTTAACAGTCACTAAATATTTAGCTGCAATGATCACCTGTTAGGAGGGTTGGATTTTTATCTGTTCAAGACCTTTGAGTCAGAAGAACAACGTGATAAGCAACGAACACAATCTTGTGAACTGTTTTGAAAATTTACACAGAAGTTCCTCCTCATTCCACCCCATCCTGAAGAATGTGACAGGCCTGTTCTGTTCCTCACAAGTACTAGTAAAATTGTGCAATAATTATATGAAAGCTCTTACCAGGATTAGTTCAGTGTAATGCAATTGGTCTTGAAATGAAGGTGTGTCAAAGAAAACAAATAGGGATCCTAGAGCTGGTGTGGTGTAGTGGTTAAGAGCAGTGGACTCTAATCTGGAGAGCTGGGTTTGATTCCCCACTCCTCCACATGAAGCCTTCTGGGTGACCTTGGGCCAATCACAGTTCTCTCAGTATCCTCTCAGCCCCACCTACCTCACAAGGTAACTGTTGTGGGTAGGGGAAGGGAAGAGATTGTAAGCCGCTTTGAGATTCCTTAGGGTAGAAAAAAGCAAGGTATAAAACCCAACTCTTTTTAGTCTAGATTTCACTGTGGTTGAATTGTCCTAGCCTGCTGTGCTCTCCCACTCCTCTTAAAGAGTGTTTTTCCTAAGGCAATTCCAGCTGTTTCTCTTCCATATAATATATTACCATATTTATGAAAAATTATATATTAAGGAACACCGTAAATTGTGCTTTTTGGAAAAAAATGTTTAAAAGCCTTTAGAATTTGGGCAGCATCTGGTGCAAAGTATAATCTATCACAGAGTACATTAACATACCAACAAAAGCCTAAAAATGAAACACTCTTATTCTTCTCCCAGCCCTAACTGTGGAGCTGCCAGTAAGCGAAGGCAAAGTTCTGGTTCCCGCCAAGGGGTAAATCTGTATGGGGGCTGTTCCAGTTCTAGCTGCAGAAGCTTAAATGGAATCAGTATGTATAGAAGCGTCATCTCAGCCTTTCCCACCTGTTTATATTTTAATACTAAGCAAACCAAAAATCCCATTGGATTATAAATTCTCCCCTTTCAGTCTGGACTCAATTTTCCAAATTAAGTTGAGTTTGTTTAACAAAAAAATAATAATTCAGATCCCAATTTTTGGCTTCTAATTACTGTTAAAAAAAGAAAGAAAGAAAGAAAAAGAACATGCTAAAGCATATAGAGAAAGATTTCATTGGACCCAGGGCTCTAGTCGGGGGGAGCTCTCAGGTACGGAGCTCCAGAAGAGAACCTCTAGGGGGCGGGGCGGACTCACGTGGTGAGCCCCCGCCCCCTTCTTTACCCCGCCCTCTGCTTCGATCCTCATTCCGTTTGGGAATGAGGATGAAGCAGGAGGGTAAGTAGCCGGGCCTTCTGACACACTTCCAGTGATGTCAGGGGGTGTGGCCTTCTGTCACTTCCGGTGATGTCAGGGGGCGTGGCATATGCAAATAAGTTATGCTAATGAGTTATGCTAATGAGCTCCGGCAGCTCTTTTTCTACAACAAGACCCCTGATTGGACCCTTCATTATCAAAATAGACCAAGACATTCAGGGTTTACCAGCATCTTCACAGATAGACATTGCATATTTTTCAGCCAGTGGACCAAAAAAGGTGCCTACTTCTGCTCTGCCTTTTCATTATAACTAACAATAAACTTACTGGCTCCTGTGTATATGATGAAAGCCACAAAACCAGGTCACTGACATGCTTTGGTGACTTCCCAGGTAGGCAGAAAACATGACTTTGTGAATTAATCAAAAGAAAAAGAGAAACTATCTCATGGAGTAAATATACTCCAGAAGGGATGGAACTGTAAAGACACCTGACAGTTTGTTAAAGGAAAGGGACAAGGAAGACAAATCAGCCTGCTCAAGTTCCTGCAAGGTTAACAAATACTGGAAAGGGATATTTTGACAGCTAGAGTAGGATTTTTAGATTGTTCTACTTTTCATGGTTTATCATGAGCCTGAGCTTATATTTAGAAATATTTATTTTGAAGGGGGGGGGGGGAATTATGCACCACTTTTCTAGTCATCTGTATTCATAAAGTGGCTTGACAGGAGTGTTAAACCGATTAAAAAGTTAAATAAGATCAGAAACAAAAATATAAGAAATTACAGCCATAGCAGCAACAAAACTAGAAAAATTATTTAGGGCAATAATTAGTTAAAAGTTATCTCATCGCCTTCTAGAATAACACTGATATTACATATCACCTCAGCCTAAACAATGAGGGATCTAAATGGTCCCTCAGAAGGAGTTCCACAGTATATGTGACACAAGTGAAAAGGCACTTATGTAGACAGTGATCTCATGTTAGTAGCAGGGAGATACAGTCTCTGATTATGAGCTTCTGCACTTTAGATTTTATGTGTTTTTAAATTGTTTTTTAAACATTTTATGTGAGCCACCCTGAGCCTGCCTTGGTGGGGAGGGTGGGGTATAAATCTAATAAATAAATAATTGAGTATTTGAATTTGGGTTGAATATTGAGAGATCAGGTTTTACCAAGTGTGTTTGCTCAGTTATGGTAGCTTTAGACCAATATTTTAGAGTAGCTGGTCTAGAACGGTTATAAATTTGAGATAATATAATTTTTTTGAATATTTTTAAAGAGATATAGCCTCCATGATTTCAATGTTGGTAAGTGTAAGGTGATGCACATTGGGACAAAAATCCCAACTTCAAGTATTGGCCTAAGGGGTATGAACTTGCTGACACTGAGAGGGGAAAAGATCTTGGGGTTGTAGTGAAAGTGTCAACTCAGTGTGTTGCAGCAGTGAAAAAGGCAAACTTTATGTTTGAGATTATTAGGAAAGAGTTTGAGAATAAAATGTCCAATACTGTAATGACCCTGTATAGATCTACGGTGCAGGCTTATTTGGAATACTGCGTACAATTCTGGTCACCATATCTCAAAAAGGACACTGCAGATCTGGAAAAAGTACAGAGAAGGAGCAACCAAGATGATTAGGAGGTTGGAGCACCTTCCCTATGAGGAAAGACTGAAGAGTCTGGGACTTTTTATTTTAGAAAAGAGACGACTAAGGGGGGACATGAGAGAGGTTTATAAAATTATGCATGGGGTGGAGAGAGTTGATATAGAGAAATTTTTCTCCCTCTCCCAAAACACTAGAACTCGAAGGCATCCAATGAAACTATTGGGCAGTAAGTTCAGGACAGACAAAAGGAAATACTACTTTACACAGAGAGTGATTAAAATGTGGAATTTGCTGCCAGAGGATGTAGTGATGGCCACAAGAATAAACAGCTTTAAAGGAGAATTAGATAGATTCATGGAGGATAAATCTATCAATGGCTACTAGCCATGGTGACTGAGGGGAACCTCCACATTCAGAGGCACTAATCCTCTGAATCCCAGAGCCAGGAGGCAATATCAGGGGAAAGCCTCAGCCTCTATGTCCTGTTGTTGACCATCCAGAGGAACCGGTTGGCCACTGTGTGAGACAGGATGCTGGACTAGATGCACCAATGGTCTGATCCAGCAGGGCTCTTATGTTCTTAACTACTAAATATGTACCAAACTGTTATACCTCTCTAGGGGGAAAAGAGAACTCTGGAGATGAAAAGAAGCCATGAGCAGTGATACCTCATGCCCTTGCCATTATATATATGATACCTAGAGGATCCTGTGAACAGCCATGCTTCAGATAATAAAGGCAAACATCACACAGTGAGTGGTTTCTAAAATATATGTAGGGTACCAGTTGTTGAAGGTTATATAAATTAAATCCACACTTAGGTCTTTTCTGCACGCTTAACTTACTGCTGATTTTCTTGGGAGTCAGTCCATAAACATTGGAATCAGGGCATGGTTCTTCCGCAGATGTGCCCTCACTCTGTATTTTCAGAGTTTTGGAGGCAGTTTATTTTCTTCTGCACATGCCTTCAGTGATGAAGATTTTCAAGAGAGGGTGCTGTTGACATCAGTGGTTTCATTGGTGGCATCACAACACACACCCCCTTTTTAAATACAGCCCTAAAATATCAATATATCGCTAGAGCAGCATAACAATAGCAGGTTCTCTGAATTTCATTTTTTTAAAGTCTCTCACTTGCAGAGATGTAAGGAAAATGGCATATCTCCATGAGGTAAGCAGCTAGAGACTTCCTGTTTCGTTTTTGTTTTTAAATTAAAGTTGGAAATTCAGAGAACCTGCTAAACCTAGAATGCCATTCTAGCAATATATCAACATTTAAGTGCATTTTTTTTTAAAGATAGTGAAACCCAGAGGTCGATTCGGGGGGGATCGTGGAGGATCACAGTTCCCCCGGGTGAGGTGCGAGGGGTGGGGCACATGACGAAGCCCCGCCCCCTGCTTCCGGCCACCCCGCTTCCGGCCCTCATTCAGCCAGGAGGAGGCAGGAGAAGAGGGAGGGTAAGTTGCTTCCTCCCCACCTCTCCTCACCCCTGCCTGCCTGGGGCCAGGGAGGGCCTTGGCAGGGCTTCCTCGCACTCCCGCCGGCCTTGCAGGTCCACCGCCGGGCCCCTGATGTCAGGGGGTGTGGCATATGCTAATAAGTTATGCTAATGAGTTCCCCTAGCTCTTTTTCTACGAAACGACCCCTGGTGAAACCACTTATCTTCGGGATGGGGGGGGAGTCCAATCATCTAAAAGTGGGGTGAGGATGGGTGGGAGTCAGTGGGACAAAGAAAACCAACAGAAATGTTACACACAAGGCTAAAGGCAACTCAAAATTGGCTTCCAGAAAAAGATCCGTGTAAAAGTAGTCTCAAAAGAGCTGGGGGGGGGGGAACCCAGAGCAAAAACGAACCAAAAACGAAGTGAAAGCTACAGGCACAAAAATTCATGCAGAAATCATGGGATAAACTGAAGTAGGATGGGGCCAGAACTGACCAAAAAAAAGTGCAGAAAAGCCTTGAGATTTGTCACCAGCAGGATACAATAAAGTTAATCTTTGGGTAGCTTTCTGAGGGAGATTTACATGGTGTGTTGCAATAGTCTGAGCTCCATTTAAGGAATCTGAACCATGCTGTTGACTGGATCATAATTCTTATTCACACCTGCTGTCCGGAAGATTAACCTGTGCCCCTGACATAAGGTTGCATGTCTGAATGTCAACAAAACGGCCTAGTATATTAATAAACTAATCATATTAGCTGTAGCTTCCCAGGGCCCAGAGTCTGACACATCTCCAACATTGCCCTCTAATCATTGGGATAGAATATTTGTGGAAGAATTAAATGTCTCCATTTACTGTAGTATCTACATCCCTGAGAAAAAAGAATGGTAAAGCTATTATGGAAACAGAAGAACAAGCAGTTTCCAAAATCCATTATTGTTGTATGGCACAAACTCATAAAAAAACCCTTATGTATATGCACCGGAAAAGTTGCCCAAGCAAATAATTGCTGCTCTGTACATGTTAAACTAACCCTGAGTTGTCTGTAGTCTTATGAAATTTTCTGATTTATATTTGCTATTAAAAGGGTATTTAAAAATCTCCAACTAGGCAAAAGTATGTTAAACGAGATGGGGTGGCTCATATTCTGAAAGATTCATTTATGAGAAAATACCATCTTTACTTGACAGCTGCTCTGAGCCTTCTGTGAAACAATTCCGAAATATTTCAAGTTGTAAATAGCCTGCACCATTTTAATTGCAAAATGGGCCTTTTCTAATTGGTCATGATACTCATCCCTGAGGAATTTACTCAGCTCTCTGGTAAAATGTTCCATCTTTGTTAGACTGAAGAATCAGTTTATTACTCTGTGGACTGAGGAAACTCCTTGTGAAACAAAAGTTATATTTTCATTTACTCAGTGCTGCATATGTAAAAAATTGCTGAGGCATGACAAAGAATGTAGCCTTTTGCCATTTTGCTAACCCCTAGAGAATGCACTGTAAAAAAAAAAAAAAGGGACACTTGTTCAATTACTGTTAAAAGTCCTTCCCCCCAACCACACAAAGCTTCAGTTTTTCCAGTATGGTGAATACATTCTCAGGAATGTGTAGTCCTTGTCTAGTATTGTTGATGCCAACAATACTATTATTGTTTTAATGTTTCAAAAGATTTTTTTTCCACTGAGGGAGATCACAGCATATTAAATTCCATCCCCCAAACCCTATGTATTGTCTGTTTTCTCAGCTTCTTTAAAAAAAAATTGGACACAATAACTGTACAAGGCACAAATATAGACACAAAAGAGTAATTTTTCCACTTTCATTGTGTTCAGTGAAATGAAAACAACATTGTGTATACAAATGCTCTAAAACTTTGTATAGTTTGAAGCACAGCCAGGTTGTCCATTAGATGTGAGGGACAGCAGCTTGGGACAGTTGCTTGCTTGGCACAGATTAGAAATACAAACTGGCCCAAACCATGTGGTAACAGCAAAAAAATGCTAAACTACTTGAATGAGAAAACACCCCTAGGTTTTTATTGGATGCTGTGACGGGACTGTTCCAAATTCTTATGGGGTTGTGCAGAAGAGTGATCATGTGTGAGTGTGATGCTACCTCACCTTTTGTTGGGCTTACTCTGCATCATGAAAAAATGTATGGTTGCCCCATAACTTGCAACTGAAGAAACTGCTACCAGAAATAGGGGTCATTCCAGAGGGACAGCTGTGTTAGCCTATTTCAGCAAAAATAAACAGAAATCTTGTGACTCCTTAAAATCAAATGTGTTTTTATTCTGGCCTGAACTTTCATGAGCTACAACGCACTTTCTCAGATGTATGTCATCACCAGGCAGACCTATATATACAAGGTCATGAAGCAAAACAGCAGCATCAAAGGGCCGTAAAATAGCAGCAGACGTCAATAATTCACAACAGCAGAAATTGATGATAACACCATCTCAGTCCTTGCTGAGCCTTCTGGAGATGGTCTCAGACCTCTTGATGAATTCTAATTTTTTTCTTCTCCTTATGCCTTCACATCTGCCACCTAAAGCGTGAAACTGTGCTTAGGCCACCCAAGTATACCTGACAGCACAACAAAGCTTGTGGGGGAATATTCACGCTCAGCATATTTCATCTTCAAAACTGCAGAAAGTGGACAGGCAGTCCAGAACTGGGGTGAAATTTTTAAGGATGCCATCTGGGACTTCTTTTTAACTGTTTTTTACTTTGTCATTCTATTTTTGTTATATTTGAATTTTAATGTTTTGTACATTTATTTTATTGCTTTGTGCCTCTGGCGTACATTGTACAACCTGGGATGAGGTGAATAATAATAATACAGAAGAAGGAGGAGGAGGAGGAGGAGAAAAAGACGATAATAATAATAATAATAATGAGGAGGAGGAGGAGGAAGAGCCTTTCACTGCAAAATTCAAGTGCTGGGACAATTTACTGGTGTGGTGGTGGTGGTGGTGGTGCCGGAACTCTCAAGAGGGAAATGAAGTTTTTAATCTGTATACTAAAAACCCACAAACTTTTAAACATTTTAAAAATAATTTTGTCGAAGAGGTTCCAGAACTCCACTCTGGCACATTTCCCTAGAAAAAAAGCCCTGATAATAATAATCTATAACAAGTTATGGAATGTTAGGCATAACATTTCATAAGAAACACTTCCATAGCTACTGTTTTGCTTCCTTTTGCAGAGAAAACGTGCTCTCCTTTACCTTAATTTGATCTTTTTATTAACCAAGGTAGCCCCATCATTACTGTAACTGATACAGTCCCGTTCCCATATGACATAATATAGATGGCCACCTGGCAAAAATATATTGAAGAAATGTATGCTAATCTTCCTAAAAATGCAGACCATAACTCAAAGTTGAAGGGGAAAAAATGGAGCGTGAGCAAATATGGTCTGAAACAGGATCATGATTGAAGGTTATAGGTACTGTAGCCTTTTGGGAGTGGTGCTTCACTCAAGCACGCACCAGGAGTAAGAAAGAAGAAGATGGATTATAAAAGAGTTCTAACTTAATCCTTACCCTAACTGTAACCCTAACCCTAACCTTACCCTAAACCTAAACCAAGCCCTAACCCTAACACTAACAGTCAGCTAACTCTAACCCTAACGCTAATCCTCAACCTAACCCTTACCCTAACCCAAACCCTAACATTTACCCAAACCCTAACCCTAACAGTTACCCTAAGCCTAACCCAAAAACTAACCCTAAACCAAACCCTAACCTAACCTAACCCTAACACTACACTAACCCTAACTCTAAACCAAACCCTAAACCTAGCCCTAAACTTAATCCTAACCCTATCCCTAACACTAACCTAACTTTAACCCAAACCCTAACCTTACCCTTACCCTAAGCCTAAGCCTAACCTAATTCTAACCCTAACCAAAACACTAACTCTAGCCGTAACCCTCTCCAAACCCTAACCCTAGCCATAATCCTATCCCTATCCCTAACTGAAACCCTAACCCTAATACAACCCTAACCTTAACTCTAACCCTAAACCTAACCTAACCTTAACCCTATCCTAACCCTAACTCTAAAGTAAATTCTAACCTTTCCCTAACCTTAATCCTAACCCTAACCCAAAGTCTAATCTTAATCCTAACCTAACCCTAACCCAACCCTAACCCTACAATAACCCTAACCCAAACCCTAAGCCTAACCCCAACCCTAAACCAAAGCCTAAAACTAACCTAACTGTAACCCTAACGTAAACCATAAACCAAAACCTAACCCCACACTAACCCTACCCAAACCCTAACCTTAACCCTCACCTACCCCTAAACTTAATGCTAACCCTTATCCTAATACTAACCCTAACCCAAATCCTAACTCTTACAATAACCCTAACCCAAACCCTAAACCTAACCCTAATCTAACTCTAACCCTAACCCAAAACCTAACCCTACACTAACCGTAACCCCTAAACCAAACCCTCTCACCCTACCCCTAACCTAACCCTAAACTTAATCCTAACTCTAACCTAACCCTATCCAAACCCTAACCTTAATCCTAACCCTAACCCACAACCTAACAATAACACTAACCCTAACATTAACCATAACCTAACTCTAATCCTAACACTAATTTAACACTAACGCTAACCCTCACCTAGCCCTAACCCAAACCCTTATCTTAACCTTAACCCTAACCCTAACCTAAACCTAACCCAAACCCTAACTGTACACTAACCCTAACTCTAACCATAACCTATCCAAACCCTAACACTAATCTCAATCCTTACCCTAAACTAACCATAACCCTAACTCTAATCATAACCATAACTCTAACGCAAACCCTAATCATAACCATAACTCTAACCCAAACCTTAACATAACCCTAACAGTAACCTAAACCCTAACACTATCCTAACCCTAACCCTAATCCTGACCCAAACCCTAACCGAAACCCTAATTCTAATTCTAACCCTAACCTAACCCTCACCGAACCCTAACCCTAATGCTAACCCTTACCCTCCTTGTTATCTTGCTCAAAGATCTCTAAGAGGCTGGTGAGGCAGGACTTTCCTTTGCAGAAGCCATGCTGATTTCCCCTCAGTAGGCTTTGTTCTTCAAAATGTTTAATAATTCTCTTTAATAACAATTTCTACTGATTTACCTAGAACAGATGTTAGGCTAACTGGCCTATACTTTCCTGGATTCTCTCTGTACCCTTTTAAAAAAATTGGATGACATTTGCTATTTTCCAAGCATTTGGCCCAGAGACCAATTTTAGCAACAAGTTACATATACTTGTGAGTAGATTAATAGCTTCATATCTGAGTTCTTTAGGAACCATCATATGTATGCCATCTGGACTTGAAGACTTAATGGTTTTTAGTTTGCCTGATAGTCCAAGAACTTCATTTCTCATCACCTCAATTTGGCTCCATTCTTTGGACACCTTTTCCATAAACAGTGGCTCGTGTGGGTATTCCACAGTGAAAACAGATGCAAAGAATTAATTCAATTTCTCTGCCATCTCTCCATCTTCCTTAAGCAATCTTTTTTATTGTTTTGTTTTGTCATCCAAAGGCCCAACTGCCTCCCTAGCTACTTTGAAGAAATGCTTATTGCTTGCCTTAACATTTGTGGACATCTGCTTCTCAAATGCCTGCCTTATTGTCACCTTTCATTTGCTTTGCCAGAACTTGTGCTCCTTTCTGTTCACCTCACTTGGGGAAACCTTCCACATTTCAAAAGAAGCCTTTTTTCCCTTTATGGCTTCCTTATCTTCAGTTGTTAACCATGCAAGCATCCTTTTATACTTGTTGTTACATCTCCTTATTTGAGGTATACATTTTATCTGGATCACAATCAGTATCGCTTTAAATAGTTTCCAGGCACCCTGGAGGGATTTTACTCTCTTGATTCTTCATTTTAAGTTCCTTCTAATTATCACACCCATTTTAGCAATGTTCCCTTTTAAAAAACTTGTTGTGTCCGCTGACTGCCACCAGAGGCCAGCGCACACTCCTGAGCTTGAACCCGGCATAACAATAGGGACTAGGATCCTAGTCCCTCCACTGGGGAACCAATGGGACCGTGGCGGGAGATTCAAACCCGCCAATGGGGCCCAGGGGTGTGTCCCCAGGGTATGTATATAGTTGGCCTGCCGGCCGTTGTTGTTTGTTCTTGTTGTGTACTAATAAAGCGTGCTATGCACTACGCCAGTCTCTATTGTTCATCCATGCGGCAACCCACTACACAATAAAACTCAAAAGAGATTGTTTTGAACTTTGGGGAAAATGTCTGTAGACACGATTGCTGAACTTAATAGCATCGTGGTCACTGTCCCCAGTCAGTGCAATGGCATTTACATCTCACACCACCTTTTGTCTCTTGCTAAGAACCATGTCCAGAGTTGCTATACCTCTAGTTGCTACACCGCTTGCTCTTGTGTGCAGTAGTGAAATCAGGACCATTCAAAGATTATTTTGTAGTGAAATAACACTTACCTACTTCCACTTTGACTGTTTTGAAATGTTTCATCTGCGAGTCCCATTGAAATAATGTTAGTTTCCCCACTGACTATCCAGGTCAGGGATTTGGGAGCACCTGTGGAATCTGCTTCTCCAGAATGGCCAGGTTTCAGGGGGCCGCAAATCAAATTCTGCTGGAGGTACTGCTTGGAAACAGACTGGGAATCTGTTTATGGCCAAACTATACAAGTTGAGTCCAAGTTCCATGGGGGCCTGCACCTCCAAAATGGGGGAAATACCCCCATGTTATTTTGGCTTGGGAAGATGGCATGGAGGGGTGCAGGAGCCCCTCCTTCCCTTGTGTTGCTGTTCTGAGCTGAATCGGGCTCCCACAGATTAAAAAAAAAACATTCCCTGGAGCTGCTCGGTGGCTGTGGGGAAAGCAGCTAGACCCAGGGAACCTGGACCTGGCTCGTTAAAAATCATATTGTTTTGTTCTGCCTTTACTCTGGTGTTGTAGCCAGCAGCCAAGTCTTCAGGGGTTCTTTGTGTGTTTGCCTGTGTACCCCTGTCTGCTTCCTCAGGCTCCCTGTGTTCTCCAGTCTCCATGTAGAGTTAACAACCTGGACACTGCCCAGAGGTAAAAATGAACCTGTATTTTATTTTCTCTCTTCTATCTGTTTTTCCCCTACTATCCATAGTATGCCTGGACCATCCTGATCTTGCCAGATCTTGGAAGCTAAGTAGGGTTGGCCCGGGATAGTACTTAGATGGGACACAACCAAAAAAAGTCCAAGGTTGCTATGCAGAGGCAGGCAATGGCAAACCACTGTAGATCGTCTCTTCCCTTGAAAGCCCTATAGGGTCACCATAAATTGGCTACAACTCGATGGCACTTTCCATCACCACCACTGCCATCCTCTCTAGCCTCCCTGCATAGTGCCACCTATTGGCCTGAATGCTGACACCAAACTCAGTTCCCCCTCCACACTCTGCATGAGCACCCCAACCTCAGATGCAGAAGTGTGTGTGTGTGTGGGGGGGTGCTCATAGGGCTGCAGCAGAAGGGAAAGGGATGAAAGCGTCATGGTACTTTGGATGAAACCCGTCTTGAATATCTGCCTACATATATCCCTGCTTGTTATCCATTGCACAATATTATGGAATGGAATAAGAAATTCTCACTTCTCCCTAAAATACAAAAGCACAAGACTGTCCTGTTTTCTTGGGAGATGAAACGTACACCCATTACATCAAGTATATGAAGTCTGCTTTCAGATTTGCAGGGCTCAAGCCTGCCTGGAAACTGTCCTTGATGACTAAGAAGCCACAGTGCCTAAGCCTAGACGGGGTGAGAACTTGGCTATGGCTATTCAGTGGGGAGACCCTATGCATATACTCAGAATCATCACATTTTTGTTATTATTTCACACCTTTCAGGCAGTGCAAACACATTCCGGAGTAAGAGATGTTCTTCTTTTTGGTCTTTTAGGTATCTCTTGCCTCTTTTTGACTGTCTTGGGTAATTATTCTTGTGTTTCATAAGGCGTCTGACGTGTTAAAGAGCTATGTACACTCCTGCGACACAAGTGTTGTGAAGGTTTTCCGTTCTAAAGGATTGCTAATGTGCTCTGTGCTTGGTTGATTTTATCTTACTGTGGACTTTTTATGTGCTTCAGCTTATTTATGGTTCATTGCAGGATCCAAAATGGTGGACTTTAAAATGCATCATTGCCCACAGCTTCCTGCTGGCAGTGAAGGATTGAGCTGTATCAACAGTCTTGTAGAAAGGGTAGCTTTTTTAGTTAAATGCCTCTTATCCAAACAAAGTCATGGAGGTCTCTGTATAAACAGCTGTGCAAGGCAGTTGACTGTACTCAGCACATTTTAGAATTCATGGCAGATTCCCTGTCTGAAAACCATGGATACTGGACTCCTATGCCAATCTGGCCTCATCCTCTTTGTTTCTCCTTTTTTAACACTCCCCAAATTCATAATTACAATACTTCATAACCAAATAAACATGCACGGACAGCATTTGATCTAAAAAGCTGGTTATATTCAAAATCTATTAAATATAGATTTTCACACTTTACATTGTACAGGCATACATTGGCATTATAAAGTTGTCTGAATGCAAGTTCATTCTGATTTTGTACATGGGGGGAATCACTTCCATGAGAAATTATGGTTCAGGTCTTGTATAATGATATGTGCACATTCAGAATGACTCAGTGCACGTACACATAAAGTCTACACATGTACAGTGAACATGAATTGAACAAATACAGTAGCGGTAATACCAGATGGATGAAAAAAATGTTTAGGCTTACTATGAGGCTGAGCTGTCCTGCCTAATTTGATGTCAAGCTCTACTGCAATTAGATATGTACTTGTTAGAGGTGGTACTATGTAGCACACCCAGGATCTCATGAATTTAACTTGGGAAATTGATTTCCACCATTTGAGCCATGTATCTGTCCCAAGTACTTACCCTCCTGCTTCATCCTCATTCCCAAATGGAATGAGGATCGAAGCAGAGGGTGGGGTAAAGAAGGGGCGGGGCTTCACCACGTGACTGCCCCGCCCCCTAGAGGTTCTCTTCCGGAGCTCCGTACCTGAGAGCTCCCCCCCGACTAGAGCCCTGGTCCCAAGTATCTACAGTGGAGGGCCAGTTCATATAGGGTGACACAGCTTTTTCTGGTCTTCATATTAGAGGGAGAGAGGCCTTATGTTGCCCTGTTCAAATAAATATATTCATTTATTAAGTCAATAAATGATTTGGGAGTATTTCCTGACCTTTTTTTCTTGCCTGTCCATTCTTCTTCCATGATTGTTAGAAAGGAGTAATCATACTAGGCTGTTATAGCAAAATACAGCAAAAGTCCATTGGTGCTGGGAAAGACAAATATTTATTTCAGTATGGGTTTTCATGAGTCATAGCTCACTTTCTCAGATAACTGCGAAATAGATGTTGCTTGTCTTGAAGGTGCCACTGGATTTTTGTTGCATTCTTAGGGAAGAAATGATAGTTGATTCATAAAACAGTCAAACATTCTGGACCACATTCCAAACTTTACCTACCTCATACATTCCCATATGACATTTCCCCTACATGGCAATAATTTCTGGATAAGGCATAACATTTTACAAGTCCTATGAGAAAAAGCTGAAGGAGCTGAGTATGTTTAACCTGGAGAGGAGACAACTGAGAGGTGATATGATAACCATCTTCAAGTACTTGAAGGGGTGTCATATAGAGGATGGTGCAGAGTTGTTTTCTGTTGCTCCAGAAGGTTGGACCAGAACCAACGGGTTGAAATTAAATCAAAGAGTTTTCAGCTAAATGTTAAGATGAACTTCCTGACAGTTAGAGCAGTTCCTTGGTGGAACAGGCTTCCTCGGGAGGTGGTGGCCTCTCCTTCTTTGGAGGTTTTTAAGCAGAGACTAGATGGCCATCTGACAGCAATGCAGATTCTGTGAACTTAGGCAGATCATGAGAGAGAAGGCAGGAAGGGTTGCCTCAGTTCTTGTGGTCCTTTCTTACACACCCAGGGAAATGTTGATTGCCACTTTGGGGTCAGGTAGCAAATATTTCCAGGCCAGTTTGGCCAGTGATCCTGGAGGTTTTTTGCCATCTTCTGGTCATGGAGCAGTGGTCACTGTGGGTGTGGGGGGAAGGTATTTTTGAATTTCCTGCCTTGCGCAGGGGGTTGGACTAGATGACCCTGCAGGTCCCTTCCAACTCTATGATGCTGTGAATACTACATGCATGCATCTTGTCCCCTGGAAATCATACCTTACAGGAGCCTCGGTTTTGCATTTTTCAGCTTGGATACTGTATGCAAAGATTTTAGGATTTATACCCTTAGACCCGTTGCTTGTCTTTTAGGCTGACTGGAAATGAGTTTAAAATAGTTCAGTTTTTTTCCTAGGGGGGAAAAATCAAATTGGCAATTGGCAAAGTAGTCATCAAAATAATTGCAAATACTATATGTGTTGTTTGAGCAGTCTTGAGCAGTTCCTGCAATAAATTATCTTCAAACCTACTGTTTCATCTTAGATGGTCTCAGCAGGGATCGCTGAAAATGCAGATTTAAATTGCTGCTGAGCACTCATAGGTTTTCCATTGCAATCAGGAAGATACTCAAAGATCTTGGAATAGCTTTCTTTCTCTTTTACCACTTAGAGATTTAGACATTCTTCTCCCCCAGCTAGTTGAAGTGATTTAGGGCTCTAATGGGTTTTTTTAAAGAATCTTCCTCAGAGGCTCTTTACACTCCAGCAGATTTTCCCCGTTTTGTGTGGAACTTTAAAGAGAGAGAGAGAGAGAGACAGGAGACAGGAGAGGATACCGAAGCTAACTTTATTGTAACTATGTACAATCCTGCAGATTTTAATATGGAAGTCAGAGACAGACCCATTTCACAAAGTAACAGATTCTGCAGCTAACATATGAGTAGCTGTGTCTATCAAATAAGCAAATTAACCTAACTCATGACTTCCATCATAAAGTACAGCTTTCACATCATAACTCTCATTTAAGAAAGCAAAAAGTAAGAAAATGACAATGTCTAACGGTTGAAAATATAAATATGTCAATAAAGTACCAAGAAAATGGTGCTCATAATCATTTGATCAGAAAAACCGATAGGCTTCTGGCTCTGGTTCTGCCGAGTGAGGAAACGAGAAGCAATATTTTTGTCTGTGTGGCCACTGTGCCCAAGGAAAGAATGTGATGAGCGTTTCCCAGAAATGCTTTGCTTCCCCATCTCAGAGAAGCATGGTGATCCATTTATAACTGGAATACTGAAGGTGAGCGTGCAAGGTGAAAGGCCAGTGCAATCCTAAAAAGAGTTATACCCATTTAAGTCCATTGCATTTGATAGGTTTAGAAGGATGTAACTCTATTTAAAACTGCACTGTGAGTCTATTTAGAACTGCACTGTGAGGTATGTAGTCATGTATCCTAACAATGATCTGCATCAATCTGCCTCGATTACAGGGTTTTATGCTACTGTGCAAATATTTGATAAATCAGGGTCCACACACAGCGAACGATTTAAGTGAAATATATATAGGGCTAAAGAAGAACAGATACTTTTATCAGTCAGTGCAATCTATCGCAAGCTGCTACTGCAGAAATCCTTGGCCCTGAAGGAAACCATTAATGGATCATAGATTGTTTCTTTCTTCCATGGTCCTGGATACATCTAATCCAACACTGCTTAGCAGGCTAAACAACATTTCTGAAGGAACAAAATTCAGTTCCAGAAAATAAGAGCGTCTTTCACAGGGCTGCCCAAATGTCATTTCTGTCATCTTAAATTGCCAAAAGTTGTAAGTGTAAACAATGGAATAGGTCTGTTTGGGGAGAACTTGCAGGTGGGAGACAGCAACTCTTTGCTTGATGTTGGATTCTTTTTCAATTCCAAGGCTGAAAGTTAAGTGGAGGGGTAGCATTCATCACAATTTTCCTTGGTATTTGGTTATGAGAATGGATTAATTGTTGCTGGCATTACTAGCTGTGATATATCTGCAGAATAAATTCCAATCTCATTCATTGCACAAAACATTCTGCTTTTATACATATTGGATAATGCACTTTCAATGCAATTTAGCACTTGTCTGCAACTGGGTTTTCTTGTTTCACACAGGAAAATCTGGTTGTAAATGACTGCAGAAGTACGCTGAAAGTGCATCAAAAGTTCACTATCCAAAGTTTGTGAAAACAGCCAAGGGACTTCATCAGTTAGTCAGAGACCAACTATGTACTATGACAATCCAAAACCATTTTCTTTGCAAGAGTCATTGACTGGAGGGAGGTGTTTGTGCATGTGTGTGTGTTTCATTAGGTAGAAAGATAGTAAAGTATTCAGAAGCAAAGTTTTACTCTCAGTTTTACTAAATAAAGATGCAGGAGGCCAGGATCTTAGACTCAAACTGTACTTATTTAGCAATATGAACAGTACCTGTGTTTTGTAACTCTTACTTTAATGTAAAGATGACCTATAGCTTCACTATTTATGCAGCAGCTAAGCAGCTAGCAGTTGCATTAGTGGGACCATATCTCACCTGTTCACTGGCTATGGATTTGTTTCCAGGCACAATTCAAAGTGCTGGTTATGCTATCTAAAATGCTACACAGCCTTCAACCTGGTCCAACTTGTTCCACATGAGTTCACCTGCCTGTTGTCATCATTACAAGACCTTCTGTATGTGTCCTCAGTGGATGACCACCAGGGATAGGGCCTTTTGTGTGGTGGCTTCAGTTCTTGGAAATTCCAAAAGCAGGCACCCATGTTTGTCCACAGCATGTATAATTTGTACAGACTGCTGAAGAAAGTTCTGTGCGCAATAGTAGTAGTTGTAGTATTCTTATCTGTGGTCATAGTCATAACAGTTTGTTGTTGCTGTTGTTCAGTCGCACAGTCGAGTCTGACTCTTCACAACCCCATGGACCAGATCACGCCAGGCCTTCCTGTCTTCCGCCGTCCTCTGAAGTTGGCTCAACTTCATGTTCGTTGCATCTATGACACTGTCTAACCATCTCATCCTTTGCCGTCCCCGTCTTCTTTGACCTTCAATCTTTCCCCGCATCAGGGTCTTCTCCAGTGAGTGCTTCCTTCTCATTTGGTGGCCAAAGTATTTGAGCTTCAGTTTCATTATCTGGCCTTCCAGGGAACAGTCAGGGTTGATTTCTTTTAGGATCGACTGATTTGATCTTCTTGCAGTCCAAGGAACTCTCAAGAGTCTTCTCCAGCACCGTAATTCAAAAGAATCTATTCTTTGGCCTTGCTCCATGGCAGACCATTTTTTGCTAGATTATGCTAAACTCTGGATTTAAAAAAAATTGTTTTCCAGCTAGATTTGGGACAAGCTTGTCTGGTGTACAGTCAGTTTCCCCTTTAGGTAAACAGCCCTGACCCCTCATAAGCCATGGATGGGCCTGCAGACATATGAGAAAGCAACATGAACCAGTCTCTGTGCACAGACAGCCACAGCTATATGAATCACTGCAGCATCTGGAGAAAAATCTGGGACATCTTGCAAGCTTGCAGTTATTAAAATGACTACCGTGGATGCCTCTTTTTCTGTTCAGCCTGTTTCACACTAACATTGCCCCCCCCACCATATAATTATTTGTGTGTCAAGGAATCTGACTGTCTGAACCAGTCCGCATATCTGTGACACAGAAATGTACAAAAAGAGTGGGAGTATAAGGGACAGGCATCTAAAAGGAGAAGATACAGGGACGTGAGGCATGCTTGTCCACACTCCAGTTTATAAGGGAAGGTGAAGAGTTCATGGACAGAACACATGAAGCACTCCTGAGAGGGCAACAGGAGGAGAAGGAGGGAAAGGTAACTCAGCAACTGGAGGAGCACCCGACCCAGGAGGAGGGCACATGGAAGAATGTAACCCACAGGAGCAGGAAGATCAAGAGACATTCTGAGCCTCTGTCACTAAGCAATCGGTCCTGGATCTCCCCACAGGTATTGATTCTGAACCACTGGAACAAAGGCTCTGCCCCCAGCCTCCACAAAACTTGAAGAAAATTTCTCAGACCCTGTGGATGACAGGATTCAAGTCTCTGCTCCCCAATATAGGAGAAGGTGTGTGTTGGTAATTGGGGATTCCCTACTGAGAGGGGTAGAAGCTAAAATGTCCCAACCGGACTTGTCGTCCCGAGACGTATGCTGTCTACTGAGTGCACACATCCAGGATATGATGGAAAGGGTAGCAATACTCTTACCCAGGGGTCATTTCGTAGAAAAAGAGGTGCAGGAGCTCATTAGCATAACTCATTAGCATAACTTATTTCCATATGCCACACCCCCTGATATCACTGGAAGTGTGGCAGAAGGCAACACCCACCATTCAGGCTCCACTGGACTGTTTTGGATTCCTAGCTATTGGGGGGGGGGACGTGCAGATCTGTCCTCACAGAGGAGGGAGAGCTTGTACCTGAATAAAACTTGGTCTTAAAGGTGCCACTGGGCTGTTTTGGACTGGGGGGCCGGGGGGGAGCTCTGCAACTTACCTGGCTGCTTCGTGCTCTGACTGAGGGCTGCTGGGAGCAGAGGGTGGGGCTTGTTGCATGTGCCCGCCCCCTGGCTCTTTACTGCCGGAGCTCTGCTCCTGTGCGCTCCTGCAGGAAATGACCCCTGCTCTTACCAACATGGAAGAACTGTGACGAGGTGAAAGTAGTGGGCACCCTGGGTAACAGTGACCATGTAATTTTGGAATTTACTGTCTTGGGGAGGGTAAAAGCTGTACATAGTCAGAAGTATAGGTTGGACTTCAGGAATGCAACTTTTGACAAACTTAAAGTTATGCTGGGTAGAATCCCATGGTCAAAAATACTTAAGGAGAAGATAGTTCAAGAGGGATGGGAGTTTCTTAACAGTGACATCCTGAAGACAAAATCACAATTCCTGTGAGAAGGAAAAATGGGAGGAGCCTAAAGAAGCCAAAGTGGCTCCATAAACAGCTTTCTAAAGACTTGAAAAATAAAAAAGACTCATTCAGAAAGTGGAAAGAGGGCCTTATAACCAAGGATGAATATAAACAAATAACCAGTGCTTGTAGAGAGAGAGTTAGGAAAGCTAAAGCTTAGTATGAGCTTAGGCTAGCGAGAGATGCTAAAAAAAACAAAAAAGGGTTCTTTTCTTAGCAAATATGGTAGAAGACAGAGTCAGGATACAGGATGATCTTGACAGGCTGCAAAACTGGGCTAAAACAAATAAAATGAATTTCATTTGGGATAAATGTATAGTTCTGCATTTAGGTAGGAAAAATCAAATGCATAATTATAGGTTGGAGGAGACTTGTCTTGGCAGTAATATGTGCAAAGGACCTAGGGGTCTTAGTAGACCATACACTGAACATGAGTCAGCAGTGTGATGCGGTTGCTAAAAAGGCAAATGTGATTTTTGGGCCGTATCAACAGAAGTATAGTAACCAGACCACGCAAAGTGATGGTACCACTTTACTCTGCTCTGGTTAGACCTCACCTAGAGTATTGTGTTCAGTTTTGGGCACCACAATTTAAGAAGGATATAGGCAAGCTGGAATGGGTCCAGAGGAGAGCAACGAAGATGGTGAAGGGTCTGGAGACCAAGTCCTATGAGGAAAGGTTGAAGGAACTAGGTATGTTTAGCCTGGAGATAAGACGATTGAGAGGTGATATGATAACCATCTTCGAGTACTTGAAGGGCTGTCATATAGAGAGATCCTAGAGGTTTTTTGTCATCTTCTGGGTGTAAAACAGCGGTCACTGCGGGTGTGGAGAGGGAGGTATTTGTGAATTTCCTGCCTTGCACAGGAGGTTGGACTAGATGTCCCTGGATGTTCCTTCCAACTAGGGATGTCAAGTCCCCCCGGGGGGCGGGGAAACCCCCGCCCGGGAGGCCCGTCCCCCGCCCCCAACATCCCTGACGTGCTTGTGTCACTTTCATGTGACGTGCTTGTGGCGCGCATGCGCTTTGCACACGCGCGAAGACTCCTGGAGCAAGGCTGGCCGGAACAGGTAAGCACTTGGCAACCCTACTTCCAACTCTATGATTCTATGATTCTAAATACTGCATTCGGTTCTTGTCTACTTAAGTGCAGCACTCAAAGCTGATGTAAAATGGTAAGTTCCTGCTGGTGTTGATGTCCCCTCCCACAGATTTGTTTGTTCCTCCTCTTTTCTGTCTAAGGCATTTCCAATCCTTGGAGTTATGTTGTGGAATAGCTTGCTGGGGGACGCCATCTCTGATCATTTTCATGTTTGTCGCGGATCAGTGTGGGATATAAACGTTTAAATAACTAAATCCTCCCTGGGAACCTAAGTTCAGTGTGTGTAAGCACCCCTCCCCCTTTTGAAATGGAAATTGTATTTTTCTGCACATAACAAGAAGAAAATATGGAGTGAAGTGAATACAGGTACCTCTGTGTGCACATATGGGGATTTCCATCTATGCACATAAGTTCCTGGGCTTGCTGGAAAAAAAACTAGGTCTGAATGTCTGAGAGCAGCTTTTGAGGCTCTTTCTAATCAGATGAATAACACAATCTACCCAGTACCAGTGCATTACAATTCTGATTGTGATGATATGATTCTTTCTTAGAACCAGATGCCCCAAGAAGGGGTGGCAGGTAGAAAGCCACCCAATGTGTGCCCGCTGTGGTGGGGTGGGAGAGATCATCGAGCTGGTGGTAGGCCTTTTGCTGCCCCAGCCACCGCTCCCTGCCTTCCAATGGAGCCCTGCTGGATCAGGTCACCCTGGCCACTGCCCCCTGAATAGAAGGCCGTACAACCAGGCTCTGACATCACCACAATGGCGAGGAGATTAGTCATAACAATCTCCCTGTGCTTATGTGGGGCTAAGCAGAGGGATGCTGTTTTGTGAATGATTTCAGGTAAATGGTTGTGTTCCTTTAAATGTGTTGTTGAATTTTGCATCGTTAGAGAGTTTACAGTTAAGAGTGTAAGAATGTTTTGTTGAATATAGCTGATTAATAGGAGAATTTGGCAGTAGTTTGAATTTAGTTGACTGACTGCTGAAGACTTCAGTTACAGGAGATTACTGTTGGCTGTAGG
>NW_015170890.1:718105-753520 GCF_001447785.1 Gekko japonicus
CTGGAATACTGCAGTGAAAGAATCAAGAGAATATCTGGTTGGGTACACGAGAAACTGCAAGTTAAAACACTTGTGACAGTAGCTGGAAACTGCAGAGCTCAGGGAATGTTATGCCTACAGTTCATGACGTCATGACGTAAGTGGTCAGGCCTTCCATCTTTAGAGGGTGGTGCCCTGGCCAGAGACTCCATCCTCCCATGCGGCACCTCTCCAATTAATCCCCATGAGATCCAGCTGATCATCTAAAATTTTGCTGCTCTGGCAGCCCTCCAACTGGCCCAAGTCCCACACCCTTCTTCTGGTGATGAAGAATCAGTTCCAGCACTCTAAAATGCCACTGCATGTATTATTTAAGGAACATGTGAGCCAATCCCTAGAAATCAGTAATAGAATCCCCAGTTTATATAATTTACAGCTTACAGGCTATCAAATTGCTACTATGACCTCACTTCTATACCGCTTTGCATGTGGCAGATGAAGACTAAGGTTGCCAGATCAAAAAAAAAAATAGTGGGGGTGGGAAGGTGTGGAGTATGAAATAAGAGGGTAACCAGTATGTCCTGTGTAAGAATGGTATTGTAGTATGGGATGCTCCTTGTCTTCTGTTTGGGGGAATGGGCCGTTTTAAAACGAAGGAACAGCAGCCAGCAACCTTGCAGAAGCCAGAGCCAGCAGGGAACCAATCTGACAGAAATGATGAAGTAGACGTTCTATTTCTGTGTATGCATACTCTGTTCTGCTTCCCTGAACGAGACCTAGACTATACATTAAAAAATAATACTGATGCTGGGACTAAAGCCTGAGGAACTTCGCAACAAACAATGCAGCGTTCATCCTGAAGGTCATTGTGAAATGAGGTTAGAATGCACACTTCAAGAATGTTATTTGAACTTCCAACCTTGTACCTGCCAGCACTTTAACCACACTAACTGGGTAACTTTGCAGTTCCAAAATGCAGGGAAGCTTACAGCGATTACTCGGTGGGAAGGGAATACAAGCTCCATTGAAGCTAAGGAAGACCTTAATGGTTGTATGGAACTGAGGATGTTTGTAAAAGCACCAGCAAAAAACACCCTCCTTTCTGTTCATATCCAAGCTATACAAGATGTAGTTTGTGGGCATATGTCTGGGTGTATGGAGCAATATGTTTGGGTCTAGGGGGCAATATTAATCACCTGCCCAAACATAAATGATGTATTACTACAAGACTGAATAGAGACATTCTAAGAGTGATTCAAATGCAAACTGCTAAGGATATATGGTCTGAATTGGAGAGGCTTTATGTCTCTAAAAAGCCAGCTCTACATACAAAAGAGACAGTTTAGCACTAAGATGTCAGAAGGGGGTAATTTGTGTGACCACTTAGATGAAATGCTTAGTCTAACTCAAAAGGTAAGAATTGCTGGGAAAGAGATTACAGACCAGGACTTGGTTGTGTTGCTGTTAATTAGCCTGCCAAAATGCTGTGTCTAAGGGCATACAGATAAACAAGTGCACTTTTAAAAGAAACTACATGCACTGCATTCAAGCTAAAGGAACCAGACCTAGTTTCAGTAAGAGCCATGAGACAAGGAAGACACAGTGCCCTCTGGAGCCGATAAATAGTGATGTCTGTGGTCCAATGAAAACTGAGACCCCCAGTGGGAACAGATATATACTTCAGTTTTATTAATAATGTTTAAAGTAAACAGTAACCTACTTGATCAGAGAGAAAAGTCAAGTATTGGAGAAATGGAAGGCATATGTTGCAATGGTCAGCAACAGATTCCAGAGAAAGCACACCATACATTATAATTTACTCCAATTTACTGCTCACCCTCTACCTATATGTATGGACTGGTAACTTCCATTTTGCTGTATCTGAAGAAGTGTGCATGCACACAAAAGCTTATACCTTGAATAAAACTTTGTTGGTCTTAAAGGTGCCACTGGACTCAAACTGTGTTCAGCTGCTTCAGACCAACCGGGTTACCCACCTGAACCTCTCTTCTGCTACGTTTTCCTTCCAGGCACTTTCTCTAATGATTCTAATGATGAAAAGCTTCTTAAGGAGAAAAGTCTTTCTCTAGTGTAGGAATTTTTTCTCTGTTGGAGGAAGACTTTGCAGAATGGAGTCATAGGATCCAACCTCTTCTTTTAAGCCACAAACTTTGCAGATTGCAAAGCTGACCATGGATCACGTTTTGAAATGGTTTTGCTTCATAAAATTTCTATGCAGGCATTGCAATAAACATTGGAATACTTGCCATAAATTCTTCTATCCAATAGTTTGAATAATGAGTTTTTTTCTTACCATTTTTATTACAGTTCCTTTGATTATATGCAAAGAGAACTTTTGGCTGTCATCTCAGGATTCCTTTCAGAAACATCTCCATCTCTAGGACTGGTCATCCTGAACTCCATGTCAGCCCCATCCTTGCACTTACATAGTTCTCCACAATTCCTTTGCCTGTTCTAGTTCAAGTCCGATCCCCTCTCTTCACTCCCATCCCAGAGATGCCTGGGGTCCCGTCAGAAAACCCTAGTAGCATATTTAGAGCCTGAATAGCTTTGAGATCAGCGTCCTACTGCTAAATGCATTACATTATTCCTGATTCTGTGATAGCACTATATGAGCATGAAAGCTCTAGTACCACTGCATAGAATATTTCCTGAGGAAGATCTGGTTTTTGAAATGTTGTTGTTATAAAATCTGGAGACGATGCTGATTTATTCTTATCCAAGGATTTTCTTCCTTGGTACACCAATCGAGCAATGCAGTACATATAAATACTTAGGTATAACCTTCTCTGAGACCCTTTCCTGGCGGCCCCATATTATACAACTGAAGATTGCAGCTATGAGTAACTTAGGGGCTTTGTTGAAGTTTTATTTCTCCAGGGGTGGTGGTATGATAGATCCGGTTGTCAAGGTCTTTGTAAGTAAGATAACCGCTGCAATGTTGTATGGGGTAGAGATTTGGAGTTGGAATGAGTCGATGTTAACCCTGATTGAAACTGTGCAAAATTATTTCATGAGATGGATTTTGGTTTTGCCTAAAGGTTCACCTGTGGCGCTGATGAGGATAGAATTGGGTATGGCATCGCTGAAAGCCAGGGCAAATGCAAGAATTCTTTCCTACTGGAGGAAATGTCAGGAACGACCCCAGGATATCCTAGGGGTCCAAAGTTTTGGATTATTGTTGAAATCTTCCAAAAGTTTAAATGACTGTCTTCTATCCTACAGGAATACTCAATTCCGGATGACCTAATGGGTATAGCGGACAATGGCCGCGGCCACACGTAACAGAAGCCACACAAGGGAGACGGAAAACAGACGGAGTTTCCGGGCGCGATCTCACCAGCACATCTGGGAAGCGTAGCACTCCCGTGGCTCAACCGAGGCTTCCAGCCGAAAACCAATCTTGACCTAAGAAGAGCATTTACAGCCCTCAGATTCCATGCCATTCCTTCAACGGTCTGTGTTGGTCATTTTGTGGGTTTACCTGTTGCCTTAAGAATCTGTCAATGTGGTTTGGGCGAAGTGGATGATATTGAGCACTATTTACTGAGATGCTCATGGCACGAATCACTTAGGCAGAGATTTATATACCCTATTTTACCTTTGCACAATGGATTCTCAAAACAGGAGTTGGTTGTTTTTTTGGTCTCTGATATGGACGTATATGTTACCAGCAGAATGTCCCTGTTTGCTCTGGCGGCAAAAAAGATAAGATTAAGGTTAGGATTCAGTGCAAGTTAGTGAAGGGATAACTTAATGTGATGTATATGGATTGTATTTGTATTTATGCTTTGTTATGGCCAGTGGCTAATACAATAAACGTGATGATGATGATGATGATGATGATGATGATGATGATGATGATGACGACAACGATTTTCTTATGATTTGATGGAATTTGTTCATTATGTAGTGTTTATTGGCAGCAATATATAGAAAACAATTTTTGTAACTCTTTTTGACTACCTTGATTTGTGGGTCAGACTCTCACAACTGTTTTCTCAGTACCTATTTTTGTAAGCCATAAGTTTGGGCCTAAACTTTATTTTTTACAGGAATTTCTTAAGGGGGCTTATCTTTCAGCTGGTTAATTATGAATCTACAAGCACCCGCTGGATTTGGCTTCTGTGATTTCTAAGTCATTCACAACCCCAAAAAGAGACAAGTAATGAAAGTAGATACATATTCCAATTACAGCAAACTCCCCTAATAACAGGTATTTCAAGGCACGCCTTTCTTTTTCTTCAACAACCTAAAATGTAAAACCCATCACAAGCAAATGGAAGTCAATTTTTAATCTACACTGGAGGCATCATTTATCATCAGGATCTATGAGCATATGAATATTAATTTTTTTCACAGTTCTTTCATATCTTTTAAAACTGCAGTTTCATACTACATTCTGAATGGTGGAGTTCAATTCATTCACATCTAAATAATAGGAAGGTTGAGGCTTAAATCACATCTTTAAAAAATGGTTGGATTCGGACTTTTCTATTTTCACATTATTCATCTCTATCTGTCATACTGGTGGTGTTCAAACTCTTTGAGAAGAGTTTTTTCTTTTTTCTTGTATTCTTTTAAAATGTTAAGCAAAATATTTCCATTTGTCTGGCATACCTGGACCTAGCCATTGGAGTGCCTTGGCTTAGCCTGGTCACAACTTTTTTGCCATTCTTTCTTTTTGATTGCTTCACCAGATGTGGAGCTGGTTCCAGACTAAATGGAAGAATAGAACTTTCCTGCCTTCCTCCTCCCATGGATCTTCTTAAACTGCTCCTTCTTAGGATTAGGGGACCCTGAGAAACACCTTGAGGGAGGTCTTCAGAGGGAAGGAAGAAGCAGTGGAAATTCTCAGTTTAGTCTGGATCCAACCCGTGGACTGACAACCCAGACTTCTGTTTATGAACAGGACCATCACCTCTTCTTCCTCATAAGAAGGGTGGTCTGGCAGGCTTGTAGCGGCTGCTGCCATTCTTCCATCTCAGCCTCCATCTTTGTAAGGAGGAAGAAGCAGCCATGAGGACTGCACAGATGCCAATACCTCCTCCTCACCTCAGCCACTACCACCTCAGTGCGGCCATACTGAATCTGTCACTTCTTTTTCCCACAACAGTGCTTTCCCTCAGCAAGCTGCTGGGGAGTTGATAGGGTCATTAGGTTGTAAGTTCCCTGTTGTTCTCCTGGTGCCTTTGTTCCCCTTGTAAAAACAAACAAACAAACCCTGCTACATGAACCATTGCTTGGGAGAGGCCCTAGTGACTTCCCTTTCTAGGAGAACTGTGGAGGTGTCATGATGGAGTGGTCATGCTTCTTCATGTGTCCAGGGAACACTTGGTCCTCCATATATTTGAAGATGATGCATTTACTTTGTTCATTTTCCTGTTCTAGGACAGCAGTGACTCTCTGGTGGCCTCTGTCAGTGCCTCAGAACCATCTGCCAATTGTCTAAGCCAAAAACAGACTGCACCCTGCAAAAGCTTCTTGCTGATTGGCAGTCCTTGAGTCTTCCACATTGCCAATGATGCAGACAGTTTTGTTCCCTATATTGCAGTTGTGCCCTAATCCCTTCTTCATTAATAATTTTGTGTCAATGTTCATCCTCTGTCCCCAAAGGTTTGCTATTGGTGGTGATGTTAAAAAGTACAAAATAGTGTACTTCAGCCTTCCTGGCTGCAAATGCACATCCCCCCCCCCCAAGAAGATTTAATAGTCTATACCACCCCCTTGTTTTTCTCCATCAGCAGCTAGTATCTCTGAATCTTATCATTACTCAACCCAGCTGAGAAGCTGGAAGGGTTTCATTTTTTAATACAGTACCATCTCATGCCATCGTTTTCCAAAGATGTCAATATAATAATCTAAATGAGGTTATTGACTCAGGACACCCTCTTCTCTTTTCCTTGAAGAAGTAAAGAGTTACTAGGAATTTAGGAATTTTTTTTAATGTACAGGAAATGAAACTCATCAGGGAAAGGATCCAAGTACAACTGTTTCCAGCTGCAAGATGCAACACAGACTCTGAAAGAAACACATTAAAAAAAAACTTGTTATAGATTTCCATTGATGCTTCTTGCCAAGAGACATGTCAAGCTGCTGAGCGATTTGTTAAGCAATCATGTCAAACATATGACAAAGGAATTGTTGAAAATAGCCCTGGTGGTATCTTCCATCATGGCAGGTGTATGCACATTTCGGAAGTCCACTGAATTTTCCATCAAGTGGAAGGGAGAAGTTACTAATGCAGCATTTTCAATAAGAAAATGATTCCTCATTTCAGTAAGAATGCTAACCACAAAGGGCAAAATCTAGCCATAGTTATGCATTTTCTGAGTCCTGTTCAGTAGGAAAGCAAAGCTGAAATTTCTCTCATTTAAATGTAAAGTGCTTCACTTTGCTGAGTCTTGCCCCAAAGTTTTTAGCACCTCAGGTATGAAATACCAACAAACCAGCAGATTTGATTATGTTGCAAACAATGGACCTCAGCTCTCCTATCTAGCCATTTCTCTATATGTTATTTTTCAGGCAAGTCTGTAAAGTGCATGTTTTGTTTAAAACAATGTTCAATGACTACATTCACCCAAGGTAAGATCCTGTTCTTGGCCTATTATACATGGGTGTTTTCCTTCACTTTTACTGTTCATGTCCATCAAGTTTTCTTTGTTGTTCTGCATTGATTTCCCTCCCTTCCGCACTCAGTTCTCTTTCTGGTTGCTGTTCCCCTGGGTTTTCTGAGAGTGCTTTTGTGCTGGTTTTTCCTCTTGTTTCGCTTCCAGGCTGAAGGTGTTTCAAAAGCATACAGATTTCCTTGGATTCCCCCCCCTTGCCGCCGACCTTTTGCTGCCCCTTGAAGGTCATTCCCCCACCCACATCGAGGTCATTCTGCCCACTTTGCACCTTCTACCACCCTCCCCCCTTCAATGGTGTACAAGCTCCATTTCCCCTCATTTCAAAACAATTAATTTTTTTGACAAGCAGCATGAGTCTAGTGATAAATTAAAAAAAAATTAAATAATGGGGGCATTTGAAAGGAGCTGTGTGTGGTTTAGTTCCCTGCTGGTATTGACTTGAAAGGGGGATAGGAGAGGAGAAAAGTGGCAGTGTCCATAGTGGGGGGGGGATTTCAGTGCTGCATGCAAACAAAATAATGGGGAGGGGAGGTCAGTATGGAATGAAATTGATACAAGATGTAAAGAGACAGAGACAATGGGATGGGGAGCCTAAAGCTTTGAAAACATTTTTCCCTTTAATAACCCATGATAATTTAAATGGAAGGCACTTTCTGGACATGACTGTGCAGCTGTGATAGGGACATTGTGTAATTTTTTAAAAAAACTATGGACATCACCCCACACATGTCACAAGTGATGTTCCACCATGATTTAGAAAAGTATTTTTTTAATTGTAGCTGCAGAATAAATACACAGGAGGAAAAAGAATGATGCAAAAGGCAGGCACAGGATCCGAAGTCAAGATTAAAGGTTTACTGCTCTGAAAATCTGCAGTAAGATTTTCATGTGTAATGGCCCCTTGTCCCCTATATGAAATTTACAGAATGGCCCCTTGCCATGATCTGTAAGTATAGGACGCAGTTACGTTGATGAAGCCGCCCTGAGCCTTCGGGGAGGGCGGAATATAAATCCAAATAAATAAATAAATAAATAAATAAAGTCAGTGTCTGGATAGATCTCCTGTGGACATAATGTGTACCATCTTCAGTCCTGTGATGGAAGAAAGGTGCAATAAATGTCACTAATAAAACATTTTTAAAGGTAACTTATGTGACTGCAACAGTCATAGCTGATCAACACAAATAACATGAATCTCCTAATTGTCTTTTAAAGCAATCTAAGTGAGGCCATCAGTTATTTTATGGTAGCCATTGGCTAATGACTTAAAAGCGGGGATTAGATAAATTCATGGCAAGTATGTCTAACTTGTCATGATATCATGACAAGTTAGACATACTTGCCATGAATTTATCTGGTATAATACAGCCATTTGCTGGTATATACATATACTGGTATATACAGCCATTTGCTGTATACTTCTGGTATAAAGCCATTTCCGGGGGGGGGGAGTAACAACTGTTCTTAAGCTTCCAGTTCCAATTCCAAAATGAAAGGGGAGGGTAGAGATAAAGAACTTCATTCAGTATACTAGGTGCTTCATCAGCTATGGACCGTAATGCTTGTTTTCTTTTTCATTGCAGTACAAGAAATTAATATCCTCCTGCCTTTTGAAAGGAGGGCATTGCAAGAAGAAAAAGACTGAACTATATACTAGGCCAGCTCTTAAAAACCACAAAGTGGGTAAACTGGACATCTGGTGGAGTTGTTTGTTTTGGAGCTTCTCTTAGGTCAAACCCAATTAAATTTACCAGCACAAGTTGTTTTGAAGCCCAGCTTATCGTAAACGTCTAGCAGCGCAGAAGAAGCCCAGAGGGAAGAATATTTAAGAATATAAGTGGAAGCATCACTTTTGCAATTGCTTGTTGCATCTGAAACAGAATGAAACAGCAGTGTTGCTGAAGCTCGTAACTATCTGGTTCCGACTGCTTGACTGTGTTACCAGCGAAGTATCTCCCCCCCACCCCTCAGAAGTTCTCCTCCTGCTCAGAATGCTAAATGAAATCTTATGCAGTCAGTATTCAGCAGACTAAACATCCCAAGTCAGCAGCTTTCTAGGCACATGCTCACAACTTACGTAACATTAACCCTTTGCTGTGAAACAAAAAGTACAACCCTATGGAGAGTTACTCCAGTCTGAGTCCATTGATTTCAATGTAAAGGAACTGCAAAGCCAGCTGTGTTGTAGGCAGGTGTGTAGAAGCTCTCTTAAGAGTAACTCCTTACTTTCAATGAAACTCCCATATGAACCACCTAATCATAACTGATTCCCAAAGCAGCTTTTTGTTTGGTAAATATGCTTGAGTCTGTTTTTTTGTTGCTGCGTGTTTTCCACTCAGATCTAGAGCTGTCTCTTAGTCCCAGATGTGTGTGTTTGGAGGAGGACAATTATATTCCCAAGGAGGTGTCTGCTATGCCTGTGTGAAACTGACCCAAATGAAACTAACCCACAGTTCCTAGGAGGCAACACAACCATGTGCATGCATTTAGCATCATCAGCACTCAACAGGTTTCAAAATTATGATTTGGGAGTAGACATCTGTAAAGCTGTTTCCCCCCAAGGGTTTGCCAAGAAAGGCCACAAATATCAAGTTGATTCCAGCTTGAGCCAAAGGAATTTCCTCCTCCATCATCAAAATCCACATAGTCCATATAGAAATTATATACAGTGTACAACTGAGTAAAGCATAGGATCTCATGAAAAAGTCAGCCTTTTCCCTTCCAAAGTATTTCATTTATACCCCACCTTTCTCCACAATGGGGACCCAAAGCAGCTTACTTCTGGTCCTCCATGTTATCCTCACAACGATCCTGTGAAGTAGGTTAGGCTGAAGTGTGTGGTTGGTGCAAGGTCACTCACAAAGCTTCCACGGCAGAGTGAGGATTCAAACCTGAGTGTGCCAGATGTTAGTCTGACACTGTAATCACTACAATGAAGCCTTCTTGATACCACCTTTATTTTGTCCAGTATAATAGGAAGCACCCTGGCATGGATAGCCCAAACTCGTCAGCTCTCCATAGCTAAGCCAGGTAAGCCCTGTTTAGTAGGTGGATGGGAGACCACCACAGGGTCCTGGGGTCACTACAGAGAGACAGGCAATGGCAAACCACCTCTGAATGTCTCTTGCCTTGAAAACCCTATGGGGCTGACTGTAAATTGGTTGAGAGTTGACAGCAAAATAATAGGAAGCTGCTGGATTTACATTATTAATTCACACTCCCTATTTGTGCATAAAAGGGTAAAAGTAAAGGTTTCCCTTGCTTGAAAGCCAGTCAAATCTGACTCTAGGGGGGCGCTGCTCATCTCCGTTTCCAAGCCGAAGAGCCAGCACTGTCCGAAGACTTTTCTGTAGTCATGTGGTCAGCGTGGCTAAACGCCTAGGCACATGGAATGCTGTTACCTTCCCACCGAAGCGGTACCTATTTATCTACTTGCAGTTTCTTGCTTTCAAACTGCTAGGTTGGCAGGAGCTGAGGCCAGAGACAGGAGCTCACTCTGTCATGCGGCACTTGGGTCTCGGACTGCCAAGCTAGTGACCGTCTGGTCTGCAGCTCAGCGTCTTTAACCTCTGAGCTACCTGGCCAAAAAGGCCTTTTCTGATTGGATAACAACCAGTCTACTATATGATTTTGTGGTATGGAGAGCTGCTTTAGTCTAGTGATATTCTGTAGCTTGGTGGCCAGCTCATCTTCTAATTCTGGATTTTGGGATTTGTGTTGTACTTCTGATAGCATGCCCAGAAGTAAATGCATGCAATTAACAAGTGAGTGGGATTTAGTTTTTTGCAATGAAAATGTATTTGGTTATATTTATCATTATAAATTACTACTGGATGTGAGTTTTGTGTGGTGGTGTACGAGGCACGCAGTAGTCATGTGGCTCTTTTGGTGGATGGAGATTGCAAATATGGTTCCCTGTAAGGCACAGAGTAAGTAGCACTGCTTAGTCTAAGCCCGGTGACTTAGAGGAACTCTTTAGGGTAAATGACTGTAACTGTCACAAGGATCTGAAATGCAGCATCACTTGTTGTGCCTGTCCTCTCATGAGAAACATTTATTTTATAATATAGTTGGCATCTTCAATATGGGCTGAAGATTCACATCCCAGATATCAAAAGACTCTCACTGTGGTCTGTAGCTACAGTGGAGCATTTCAGGGCCTCACCACCTTTCTTAAAGCCGCAGCCCCACAAGTTTTGCTCGAGAAAAAGCTTTAAAGAAACCTTCAAAACTTTTTTAAAGGCCCCGTGTGCCTGTGCTAAGCTGCGGTGAGCCACAGGGAGACCAGACCTCAGGCAGGAAGTCCTGTGACAACACATGACCTTGCCAGGTCCACCCTCTGCCCTCCACAGCTCTTCCTTTCCCATGCTGGCCGGGTGCTTGCGTGAGCGATTTGGTTGGCGACAGCCGCCCGGCCTTCAAAAAAAATCATTTAAAACTTTTTTAAAAGACACGCTTGCTCAAGCTGTGTAACAGAAAACAAGCATTTGGGAAGGCGGGACTTCTTCCCCCCACCCCTTCCTCCCATCTCTCTAAGCTGCCTCCAGGGCCGGCTCACCCACTAGGCGAACTAGGCATTCGCCTAGAGCGCCAGGCCCTGGATGGGGTGCTGAAATGTGCCTCCCCCCCTGCTGGTTCTGGGCACGCAGTTGGTTGGCCTTCTCCCTGCCCAGGTGGCCCCTTGAGCACCTGCAGCTCAGCCTCGTAGCGCTCCAGGCTGTGCTCGCAGCTCCAGTTCAGCACCAGCACGCAGCTCTCCTCCTCCTCCAGCGCCCGGCGGCTCAGACACCCTGGGCGGGCAAGTGGTGGCAGCGGTGGCAGGGTGGGCAGCTTTGTGGGGCACCATCGCCTCCTGCAGGCACCCGCACTCAGCTCACAGGCGCTCCAGCAGTTGTGTGTCCAGCCAGATCCCTCTGATCGCCATTGGACTAGCTTGTGCCCCCCCCCCAGGGGATCCTGGCTCACAGTGGAAAGGGATCCCGATGACTTGAGCAGTGCTTCTTGCTTTCAGGGACTGGGTGTGGACGCAGGAGTTCCCCCCTTTTTTATCCCATTGTTTGGGAATGGGGCTGGAGGTGGGAGAAAAGCCTAAGCATTTCCTTGGCGAGCAAAGGGGGAGAGCTATTCCCACAGGCTGGTAGGAGGAGGAGGATGATTATTTTTTAACTAGATTCTTTGGGGACGTAGAGAGTGAGGGAATCTCAAAAGCCCATGAAATGTTTGCTGTGTTTGCTGCTAGACACGCGCCCCTCCCCAGTCCAAACCCGACGGAAAGCAGCCGGGGGGCTGGTCCGGGGGGAGCATGTGGGCTTGTCCCGGGACTCCCCTCCCCACCTCCCACTTGGAGGTTGGCAACCCTGTAATTGGGCGCACGCGGGGGGTGTCAGAAGGTAGCCCCGCCTAGGGCGCAAAAAACCTCAAGCCGGCCCTGGCTGCCTCTCCCTCCTCTCCCCTAGTTTGCCCCCCCTTCAATCCAGCTTTCTTTTCTTGACTGTTGCGTGCAATTTCCATGTAAAAGTTTACCAGTTAAATCCCTACTATCTCCAAGCGAAATAATTTCCAGTACAAGAACTGGGAAGCTGCTTTGCCTGAGATCGTGGAAAGCCCAGCCAGTTAGAATAAGCGAAACACATGAACACCTGAGGCTGCCTTGTGCTGAATCAGACCATTGGTCCAGTGAGGTCAGTATTGGCAATGGCTCTCCAGGATGTCAAGTAGAGGTGTTTTGCATCTCCTGCTACCTGCTCCTTTTAACTGGAGATGCCAGTGATTGAAACTGGGACCTTCTACATGCCAAACAGATGCTCCACCACTGAGCCACAGTCCCTACCCACAGGCTGGTTTAATATAAGGGAACTCATACTTCAGTGGTTTGCATATAATCAAACCTGCTATCAAATGTGCCGGTGAGCGTAGGTGCAAGTTTACAGGGATTTTTTTAAAAGAGAAGACAATAAGAAAGAGCATAGGATTATGAGGAAGAGAACAAAATCTGCCTTCAGGGCATTAAGGCTGTGATAGATGAACTCCTTATGGAGGCTTGATAAACGACCATTCTGTTGTTACAGAATCAAAGGGATAGATCAGTTTCCAAAGTGAATGAAGCCGAGTGAATCACATGATCTCTGGTGAGCTTCAGAATGTTTAGCAAATGAAGTCATCCAGACAGCATTAAACAAAGTTATGTCTCTGTTGCCCAGTCATGTTTATGGAAAAATGAGTTTAGGGGATTGGTGCTTTTTTTTTTTTTTTTTTTTGCTCAAGCACATAGTGTTCTTTGCTACCTAGTCACACACGGATTGCTTCAATAAAGTAGTCCTTGTCCTGGCCTGCAAATGTTCCTGATGAGTCCACAGAAGTGGTATCCTTGGGGACTAGACTATCTGCCCAGTGATTTCCCAGAGGCTTGGCAGCTCCTTCAATGTGCCTTAGACAAAAAAGAAAAGAAAATGAAATGAAATGAAAACAGCAGTTCAGAAATCCTTTAGATCTCTGTATCTTATGCCAATGAGAAAACCACAAAATACATGAAGTATATACTGGCTGAGATTTTTTTTAAAAGGTGGTAAATAGTTTCATTAATATTCATTAAAAAGTTATAAATGCACTGCAGCTTTATGAGTTTTTTCCTTCAGTGTATGAAAAGGTCCCAGAGATCACAAATATAAAAGTACAAGAATTACTTTTTAAATATCTATTTCCTCAGTCATTTCCTAGCCCCATTTTGAGCCTTGTCAAGAAAGCCAATTAACTGCAAGCAATATCTGTGATCATTATGGTATCTAAATTTTTTAACAGTCGTGATAATTTCAAAGAGTAGATAGCACTGGGTTTCCTGTAGGTTCTGCTTGTCAAAAGGTACCATAAGGAAGATTTATTTATTTAAAAGAACAGAGGAGAGAGAGAGAGAGAACTAATGACTTTCTCCTTTAAATTAGACAGTCACCTAATTTAAATGGAGAGTTTCTGCTGAGTTAAAATAAGTATCAATTTATGTTTTGACATTTTGTAATCAGGCAAAATTAATTACAGTTCAATGAACATGCCTGTATTGCTGCTTTGTGATACAGGAAACATAAACATTATGAGTTTGTATGCAGGCACTGGGCCAGCTGCGTGAAGCCTGGATGGTTTAACAGCCCTGCCAAGAATCTGCAGCCCTCTTACAAAAATACACGTCCAATAAGATGAAATGCCCATAAATTTGTAGGTCAAGTCAAACTCTTTGAACTTCAGATATGGTCATGTAGCATGTAGGGTAAAGGATCTGAAAGTACTTTTTCTTTAAATACAGCAACTTTATGAACATTACCAATAACAGTTGTTTGCTTATTTAATGCATTTAAATGTCAGTTCTCCACATACCTGCTCAAAGCAGGTAACTTAAATGCCAAAGTACAGATTTCATCAACAGGCTCAGTGTACCAAAACTCATGACTAAATTCCATTGAAATCAGTGGACTTCACTACCCAGTCATAGTTATATAAATATACCACTTGAAATAAATCACATTCAGGATGACGGTTTTGAGCATATTAAGTCCCTTCCATTAATATCCTCTTTGCAAGTCCTGGTCTCTGTGCCCCTGCCTGCAGACGCAAGGTGGATGGTGACCAGAGGCAGGGCTTTTTGAGGGGTGGCTCCTTGCTTTGGAATGCCTTCTCCCTTGAGGCTTGCCTGGCACCTACCTTACTTTTTTAGGTAGGATTGCCAGCCTCCAGGAGATGGGTGGAGATCTCCTGGGATTACAACTGGCCTCCAGGCAACATAGATCAGTTCACCTGGAGATCGTGGCTGCCTTGGATGGTAGACTCGATGGCAATATACTCAGTTGAAGTCTCACACCTCCCCAAAACCCTGTCCTCCTCAGGCCCCACCCACAAAATCTCCCGGCATTTCCCAATCCAGAGCTGGCAACCCTACTTTCAGATGCTAGCCCAAAACATATCTCTTTATCTAGGCTTTAAAAGGGTCCATCTTTTTTAGATGTCTTTTGCTCGGCTGCTGTCCAACAGACTGTTTTATCAACACATTTTAGGCTGTTGTGTCTCAAGTACTTTTATACTCTGGCTTGTTTTTATTGGTTGTTTTTATTAGTAACGTTTTGTTTTGTTTTACTGATTTTGTTTTTATTTGTTCTAATTGATCTTTTTATTGTTTTTACTGCGAGCCACCTCAGGTCTGCAGAGGTAAAAGACAAATCTTCCAAATAAATAGATAATATCCTCTACTTCCACTGATTTCAATGGGACTGAATTGCAACTACACTTTACTGGATTGTTCTTGATGTATTTATTTGGTTGTAACAGAGTGATCAGGATTATACATATTTGTAAAAAAATTTGCACCTCCTTAATCCTATCTAATGGATAAAAGCTCAAAATCCTTCTTCATCATTCTTGAGCAGGAAAATCTGAGTCTCTGATTACCTTGGATTGGAGTCAACCAGCTTATCTGCTGTTGAAAAAGAAGGCATGCTCTTTGAACACCCAAAAAAGCTTTGCTGAGATTCATGGGACAGTCATGTGAGTTGAGGGGTGTGATATGGAGAGAGAATTGGTTGAGATTGAGTGAAAAAGCTGTTGGATCCAGTCCATTATGATCCTCTGACTATGCAAATGTACAGAACCATCCAAGAGCCATAATTAATAGATTAACAGCGCTACATTCGCCTGCTCTGTCATGTATAAATGAGAAGGAGCTGCAATTATTCATAGTCATTTTAATTTCATCATGTGTTCAAATTTTATATATGTACTGGGAATAGTACTGGTTGGACTCCCCACTGCAGTTGCCCAGTAAGCTTTTGAAAATAAATTAAGGAATCCATACTTTTTTGACATCTTCCTTTCTCACTGGACAATTGTTCACAGTCTATAAGGAGATCCTGAGCCATGTGCCTTGATCTTCATGCTGGAGCATTGGTTAGATTTAAAGTATGTCTCTCCCCCCTCCCTGCATTACTCAGCTGTTAGGGAACATTACATGCTTTATAATGTAATTATCTGGAAAACAATAATTGGTCTATTAAGTTAATTTTAAAAGAATGGCTTGGTTTTAAAATGTGGTACATACGAACAACTGGGTTTGTTATGTGATATTTGATAGCAATCGGAAACCATGAGAAAATGGGGCCATGACTGAATCCTAACCTTCCAGGTCAGTTCATTAATCAATATGGACTTGTCAGTTTCACTTGTGTATTACCAGGTGATGGTTCTGTATGAATTATGCAGTGGGGAATGGGGAAGTGTTGGAAGGTTAGTGCTGGCTGCTGATTAAGGCAATGAAAACAGCTTAAGAATGCTCTGGCTAGTTGACTAGTGCATATTTTCTAAAGGAAGAAATGGACGTAGAATTATCTCTTATTATAAACAAGGTTGCAATAATGCCGAGGCATGGCATTGCTGTGACTAAATTTTGGGAACCCTTAGCTTTTCCTTTGGTGCTCAGGAGATTTGTTCTGTTCCAACTGAAGTCAATGTACCAAACTATTTCCTTGTAGCTGGAGAGGATGAGACAGAACTAAATGTTTCCAGCTGGAATTCCATACTTGCAATATGTGATGGGTTATTTTCATTCCACATGAAAAACTCAATTCATTTTCATGTCATACTATAGCTAGTAAACAATATGGTTTGGTTTTTTAAAAAATCTATTAAATAGCAAATAATGGGACATTTAACGGTGTTAAAGAACAAAAGGAAGAAATCTTTGTCAGTGGAAAACCAAAAATCCTTGGAAAGTTTGCTCCTTTTCAAACTAGATCACCATGTTGCATTTGCTTTCAGCCTAGCAGCCTAATAGCGCAATCCTAAGCAGGGTTAGAGCCTTCTAAGTCCATTGACACAGTCCACTGACTTCAGTGGACTTAAAAGTGTCTAACCCTGCTTAGGGTTGTGCTGTAAAGGTCTGTCTAAAGAAGGGACATCGACTGTTTCTACTCATTTCTTAGAAGTAAACATGAACATCCCAACACTCACCTCTGTTAAGAAACATGTGAGTAGTCCAGGATCATGCCTAAGTTTGAAATCTTATCCATACTTACCTGGAAGTAAGTCCAAATGAATACAGTGGACTTTATTCCATCCTGAATGAACATGCACAGTATTGGGCTGCATGGTAGTTTACATGGGAGTACTGTCATGAATGACACCTGGCACTTTTATAGCAACCCGACTTTGTACCTGCAGGTACATTTATTTATTTATTTATTTGGAAAAATTTCTATGCCACCTCTCCAGATAACCTGCCCAAGGTGGCTTACAAAATAAAATATAATCTCTCCCTATATATAATTGAATAGTGGGTGCCAAAATTCTAAAATGCACTCCTTTAGTGTATGGACGCTTGAACTGTCAGTCAGAAGACGCTGGCTGGGTTGACTGGCTGCTTTGTGCAGTCCCGCCCAGCGTTTCAAGATCTTTTGCATATGGAAGCTGATTGGACTTCACTGCATTCCACACCTCAAACTCACCCCCCTCCCCGCAAGGCAGTTGGAATGTCAGTTGCATATGGAACCTTCAAGGTCTTTTGCATATGGAAGCTGATTGGACTTCACTGCATTCCACACCTCAAACTCACCCCCCTCCCCGCAAGGCAGTTGGAATGTCAGTTGCATATGGAACCTTCAAGGTCTTTTGCATATGGAAGCTGATTGGACTTCACTGCATTCCACACCTCAAACTCACCCCCCTCCCCGCAAGGCAGTTGGAATGTCAGTTGCATATGGAACCTTCAAGGTCTTTTGCATATGGAAGCTGATTGGACTTCACTGCATTCCACACCTCAAACTCACCCCCCTCCCCGCAAGGCAGTTGGAATGTCAGTTGCATATGGAACCTTCAAGGTCTTTTGCATATGGAAGCTGATTGGACTTCACTGCATTCCACACCTCAAACTCACCCCCCTCCCCGCAAGGCAGTTGGAATGTCAGTTGCATATGGAACCTTCAAGGTCTTTTGCATATGGAAGCTGATTGGACTTCACTGCATTCCACACCTCAAACTCACCCCCCTCCCCGCAAGGCAGTTGGAATGTCAGTTGCATATGGAACCTTCAAGGTCTTTTGCATATGGAAGCTGATTGGACTTCACTGCATTCCACACCTCAAACTCACCCCCCTCCCCGCAAGGCAGTTGGAATGTCAGTTGCATATGGAACCTTCAAGGTCTTTTGCATATGGAAGCTGATTGGACTTCACTGCATTCCACACCTCAAACTCACCCCCCTCCCCGCAAGGCAGTTGGAATGTCAGTTGCATATGGAACCTTCAAGGTCTTTTGCATATGGAAGCTGATTGGACTTCACTGCATTCCACACCTCAAACTCACCCCCCTCCCCGCAAGGCAGTTGGAATGTCAGTTGCATATGGAACCTTCAAGGTCTTTTGCATATGGAAGCTGATTGGACTTCACTGCATTCCACACCTCAAACTCACCCCCCTCCCCGCAAGGCAGTTGGAATGTCAGTTGCATATGGAACCTTCAAGGTCTTTTGCATATGGAAGCTGATTGGACTTCAAACATAACACGTCATAAAATTTCATAAAATCTACCATTCAAACATAGTAGATCATCAAACAACATAAAACACAAAGCATGTGTCTTAAACATTTCTCAGGCTAAAAACAGGCTAGAAAGTGATGTTTAAAAGATCCAAAAGCTGTGCATCACAACTGTACACATGAGGTTTAGATATGGCAGGAACATGACATGATGTGGGGTCCTAGGAGTCTTTGGGTTATAGAAAATCCATGGAGCCTTTGATTGATTATATTCGCATTGATTATATTCAGCTGCACAATAGGGGGAAACACATTCTGTGTTATGTGAGCATCCCCAAAAGTGTGGCAAGTATGTCCTTCTGGGACATGATGACTGGGGCTTGTTACCTGCAACCAGCCACAAAATCAGGAAGAAAAAGCACACATTTGGGGTGGATGGATCATGCAATACTGTTGTTGTTGTTTAGTTGCACAGTCAAGTCCGACTCTTCGCGTGACCCCATGGACCACATCACGACAGGCCCTCCTGTCTTCCGTTGTCCTCTGGAGTTTGCTTAATTTCATGTCCGTTGCATTGATAACACTTGTCTAACCATCTCATCCTTTGCCGTCCCCTTCTTCTTTTACCTTCAATCTTCCCCAGCATCAGGGTCTTCTCCAGTGAGTGCTCTCATTTGGTGGCTAAAGTGATAATGAGTAATGTAATAGTGAGCAGTGTTCCCTCTAAGCTGAGTTAGTGTGAGTTTTTTAGCCTCCAGCTCATACGTTTTCATCTTAGCTCAGGAAGGGATGGCTCCAGAGCAAACTAATTGATGCAGCAGCCAAATCGCTCGCTCACAACTTTAATGCCAGTAGCTCACAAAGTAGAATTTTTGCTCACAAGACTCCACAGCTTAGAGGGAGCATTGATAGTGAGTCTAGGTCAAATCTGGGCAAACTTGGGTCTATTGCAGAGATCAAAACTGATGAGGGCAGAAATTGGAACAAGTACAATTGGAGTTTAGGTCAGGCTTTAAGCCAGGTGATAGATGTGGTAAAGAGGATGTGCAGGCAAGTATGGAAGACCAAAGAGTGCTTATTCCTGTCCAGTCACTTTGTTTCTTTGAAGTATCAGCTTTCCTCCAAAAATGTATGTGTTTTAATGTGAGTTTCTCTTTAGCAAATAATTATGTTCAGGGATAGATGCTTTGTGAGGGAAGGTGGCATGGTATAATCTGATTTCATCAGATCTCAGAAGCTAAGCAGGGTGGGTTCTTGGAAGGGAGGCCACCAAGTAAGACTTTGCAGAGGAAGGCAATGGCAAACCACTTCTGCTTCCTACTTGCCTTGAAAACCTCTTGCTGGGGTGCCCATAAGTCAGCTGCGACTTAAAAGCGCGCGTGTACACACACATAGAGGCTATTGGTGGAATCTCACCACATTTTTCACCAATTTGTGCCGTTTCTGCTCATTTCCTACATTTTAGTCTGTTTTGTGCCATTTCTGTTCCCCCCCCCGCTTATTTGACTTTTTCCTGTACCATTTCTGTTCCTGTATTTTTGTGCATAGTTAAGATGCATAAAAATCATGCATAGGTAAGATGCAAGAAATCAGCTCCCTTACATTCATTTTTTGATTGATGATATAATTTTTTATCAGAACTGCTAAGTTCATAATCAGGTTCTCCCAAACTGTGTCATCAACTAAATTAAATGGGCAAGGCACCAATTTCTCTTTTGGGAATTGCTTTAGACACATCCCAAGTATGGAAAATAAATGTGCTTTTATAGATGTTTCACACGGTATACACATGTTATTGAGAAAGGAATTTCAGATAATGGGATGCCAGTGTATTTGCACAATAATGGTTAAAGTAGAGGATACAGAAATTGATATGAACTGTATAAAATGTGCACCTTATATTTTAAATATGGAAGATTCATGTGGACTGATCTTTTTGAGACTGCCTTGACTAAACCAGTTTCTCTCTTTTGGGGATATCCTAAAACCTAAGCAATAACTTGTCAAAGGACAGGATCACTGCAAATAGTGAAGCATGGGTCCCCAAAGCATCTGTCTCACAACCCATCACATCTCTCAAGGTGACTGCATATGGAGACCCCAGCCACTGTGTGCTATTATGTACTGCTACATACCGTTATATACTGCGACATCTGTATGTTAGATTACCACAGCTCTGAGGGTGATTATAAACAAGATTAGAAGCCTATTCTCTGCCACATCCCTATGGCCCAATTCCTGTAATCTATCACATTGGCTTAAAATAATCCATTTTTTTGGCACCTTGAAATTGATAGCACTGGAAAGTTGGCAGATATGTTTGTTTAAACAGCGTTTCCCAACAGTCTGCTGGCAGGTGTTTCCAGAATGCTTTGAGCATAGTTTTCTGGATAGTGTGTGTGCCAATGTACATAGCAACAGGAAAGAAGTGTTTTCCTTTACCACAGTTAGGACTGGGCTGGGGCTGTGCTTTAGAGGCTATATTGTGAGGGACTTATTTTGACTGTGAGGCAGCAAAACAGTAGAGCAGCAAAACACAGTGTCTTCCAGTCAAACAAAGATTATATAGTTAGCTTATGTTTCTAATAATGAAACACTGCAATCCTAGGCATGTCTACTCAGAAGCAAGTCCCACTTTCTGCTGCGGAGTTTAGGCTTACTTCCTGGTAACTATGCATAGAATTGCAAAGAACTGTGGCCATATTTGTTCTCATAATTAAATCTGTTCTCTTATACAAGTGTATCAACTTCCAGATTTTTAAAAATTTGGTGGTAACAAGCCAATATAAAAAGGAGTTAAGCATTCACATGAACAAGAATACAACGGAAACAATCACATCAATTATCCTGATTGCTGTGTGACACCCCTTGATCTACTTCATTCTGTTCGTTGAAGTATTAAGGTCTGGAAGTCATCTAGACATGGACGCATTGGGTCTCCAGAGGAAAACAGGGCAGCTGTCCCCCAAAAAACCCTTAAAAATGTTTTTCAGGATCAGATTGGCACATGCCTGATAAAGTTCCTGGTGGACCACTGCCCTAGAAGTCCACTGCAGTCTGGAACAAGCCAGGCCAAGTCTTTAGGGGCCACTTGGCTCAGACTCAGCCAACCAAAAACAATGATTCCATGTATAGACTGACCTCTTCTGCAGGAGCAGGTGACAGGCAAGTCTATGCCTACACTGGTGACGCTGCTTGCTCAGTCAAACTGCACCATCTCCATGTGGGCCCTTGAATTTTGCCTGTTCCTAGGCCATTTTAACAGCTCAATCCATACCCATAGTTTGTTTAAAATATTCTTAACCCTTCTCCCTACTACCACTTGTATTTCCTAGCCTTTTGGCTCTATAGTTTATGTGATGGAACAGGCCTGCTCAGACTTACAGACCCTGTTCTGCCTGCCCCCTCTGATTCCTGGAGGATGCTATTCCACTTCCTGCCACTAGGGATTGCTGCCACTCCCTGTTCAATTTAAGGGTCCTGAATGAGAGGAACAGGACTCTCAACCCCCCCTTCCCAGTTCTGAGGACTGGCTTCAAGGTCTCCTGCTACCCTACACTGGTTACAACAGAGACCAAATGCAACTTAGGGTTTTCCCCTGGACCATAAGAACATAAGAGAAGCCAATGTTGGCTGATCCAGTCCAATGGCCTATCCAGTCCAACACTCTGTCACACAGTAGCCAAAAATACCAGGTGCCATCAGGAGGTCCACCAGGGGGGCTAGGACACTAGAAGCCCTCCCACTGTTGCCCCTCTAAGCGCCAAGAATACAGAGCATTCTTGCTCCAGACTGAGAGTTTCTATCTATACCTTGTAGCTAATAACCACTGATGGACTTCTGTTCCATATGTTTATCCAATTCCTTCTTGAAGCCATCCATCCATGCTTGTAGCTGCCACCACTTCCTGTGGCAGTAAATTCCGTGTTAATCACTCTTTGGGTGAAGAAATACTTCCTTTTATCCATTCTAACCCAACTGCTCAGCAATTTCATTGAGTGCCCACAGATTCTTGTATTGTGAGAAAGGGAGAAAAGTACTTTTTTCTCTACCTGCTCTATCCCATGCATAATCTTGTAAACCTCGATCATGTCACCCCTCAGTCATCATTTCTCCAAGCTAAAGAGCCCCAATCACTTTAATCTTTCTTCATAGGGAAAGCGTTCCAACCATTTTATCATTCTAGTTGCCCTTTTCTGCACTTTTTCTAATGCTATAATATCCTTTCTAAGGTGTGGTGACCAGAATTGTACACAGTATTCCAAATGAGGTCACACCATCAATTTATACAGGGGCATTACGATACTGGTTGATTTATTTTCAGTTCCCTTCCTAATAGTCCCCAGCATAGCATTGGCCTTTTTTATTACAACTCTCTCTTGGTCAGTCTCCACCAGTTCGGACCCCATCAACATGTATTTATAGTTAGGATTTTTTGCCCCAGGTATGCATCACTTTGAACTTGGCCACACTGAACACCATTTACCATGTTGACGCCCACTCGCCCATCCTCGACAGATCCCTTTGGAGTGCCTCAGAATCCTCCCTGCTTCTCACCACCCTGAACAATTTAGTGTCATCTGCAAATTTAGCCACTTCACTGCTTACTCCCAACTCCAAATCATTAGTGAACAAGTTAAAAAGCATCAGATCCAGCACTGAGCCCTGCTGTTCCCCACTGCTTACCACCTTCCACTGTGAAAATTGCCCATTTATACTCGCCCTCTGTTTCCTATTAATTAGCCAGTTTTTGATCCACAAGAGGACTTGTCCTTTTATCCCATGACTATTGAGCTTCCTTAGGAGCCTTTGATGAGGAACTTTATTGAAAGTTTTCTGAAAGTCAAGGTAAACAATATCTATTGGGTCCCCCTTGTCCCCATGCTTGTTCACCCCTCAAAGAACACTAAGAGGTTAGTGAGACAAGATCTTCCCTTACAGAACCCATGCTGAGTCTGCCTCAATAGTTTTTGTTCATCAATGTGCCTACTAATTCTCTCAATAAAGATTTCCACCAACTTATCCGGTATTGATGTCAGACTGACTGGCCTGTAATTTCCCAGATCTCCTCTGGAACCCTTTATAAAGGAGTGACATTAGCTACCTACCAGTCCTCAGGAATGGAGGCAGATTTTAATGAAAGATTACAAGTGCACATTTGAGTTCTTTCAGAACTCTGGGATGTATGCCATCCAGGTCTGGTGATTTATCAGTTTTTAAGTTGTCTGTTAGTCATAAGATCTCCTCTCTTGTCACCTCAATGTGACTCAGGTCTTTCAACACCCATCCTGAAATCAGTGGTTCTGGAGTAGGCAAGCACTTCTCATCTTCCATAGTAAAGACAGAGGCAAAAAATGCGTTCAGCTTCTCAGCCATTTCCCTATCATCCTTCAGAGTTGGCAATGGGTGCCATGACTGCTTCCCTCCCAATTTGGGAAATTAATAGTATATCCAAGCGGTTGAAGGACTATGTGGTACAGAAACATAGGACTACATCCAATATCAAAAATGATTTATTAAAAAGAAAGTAAGCTCAAGCACACTTAATCATAACAACAGATCAGCACACAGAAGAACAAAGAAAAGTTGGTTATAAATGCATCCTTCTTACCCTGGTTCTAAAACTTACTATAACTAGATGTCACAATCAGAGTAGGTATGCACAAACTTAGAAAGTTGCAAAAGGTTCTAAAGATGTCCCATTACCTCAGGCTCCCTGCAGCCAGCAGGCCAAGCTCCATGGCTGAAGATGGCTCCTGGCCTGCAGAACAGAGCTCAGCAGTCTGTCCTCTCCGAAGGACTAGCACCAAGAGACTCTCACTTGTTGGAGCAAGCACTTTTATTAAACCTCTGACTCCACCCATTTTACATCACTCTATCCACCCCTTTTGACCTGGTCTGCCCAGGTCACACAGGTGGACCCAGGGGCATGCAGGTGCATCCTAAGAGCCCTCCTGGAAAGAAGGCATTCTGGGAAATCTCCAGGAGTCACCTGGAGATTCCTAACACCAAATACCTCAGTAACTTTGCAAGCTGAGTCATTTGCATAACTATGGCCCTGTTCACATGGAGGATTTGCCACGGTAATCTCTCTTGTCACCTCAGTAACTTTGCAAGCTGAGTCATTTGCATAACTATGGCCCTGTTCACACGGAGGATTTGCCACGGTAAAGGCACGCATGGCAGGGGGGTTCTTGGGGGGCGCACACAAGGATTATTGGTGTGCGATCACACCGCAACATCTGGGAAGTGTAGCCCACCCGTGGGCAATCCGTGGCATCCCACCGAAGATGCGCGGTAAAAAACTACCTAGGAAAGTGCAGTAGTATCCGGAAAACACGGGGCAAGGGTGGGCGTCTGATCGCGGGAGCGCTAGTATCCCGTGGCATCCGGCGCCCGTCTGAGTCCCATCGCAAACCACATGGTTTCCCTAAGCGCATGTGCACGAACACTAAACTGGAAGCAGTGCTGCTCCGCAGAACTGCGCATGCGCACAAACATGGAATGCTTGCCGCGCGGCTTCTTTGCCAGCTCCAGCATCGCCGTGTGATCACGAGCTTCCTGCCACAGTGCGAATACTTGGGAGACCGTGTGATCGAACTAACGCGCTTTATTTTGCCCCGGGGCAAATAGCCACGCCTCACCCCTGCGTTATCTGGCCCGTGTGACCAGGGCCTATGGCTGGTAATTCACCTAACTTCCTGGCCTTCCAGATAGAAAAGAAAAAGAACCAGGAACACTTTAAAAACTCAGAGTGAGGTGGGGGAGATTTCTCCACAGCTTACATTAAAAAATCTTTTCAGGGGACCTCAAAGCTGGTGTATGGACAAGATTTACTGTGGCCGCATGCTCACATTCTCCTTTATGGGAACCTGGCTTGTTTTTGAAAAAGAATTATGTCTGATTTAATAATCCACTTTTAAAAACTTGCTATCCACTTGGCACTTTTCAACAGCAGGATATGCCTTTTAGCCTCTAAGATTACCTCATATTTTCTAGGCAAAAATAAACTAGGTACAAAACCCGTTACTTCAGAAACACAATTTTAAAATATTAAACAAACAGAAAGCAACAATTGTGGCAACAGTCTTAAGCATAGTTGAGGTATGCTTTCTTGAAAGACATTTCCAGCTTTAAAAACAAAGTATGTTCTGGTTTTCAAAGTAAGTAAAATACGGCAAAAGCTATGTTTTAACTCTTTGCTGGCATACATCAAGGGAAGTGCCAAGTTGCAATGACCTCATTCTGCTTCCCCTGTCCTTTCCCTGACATACACTGGTAGCAACTCAAAATAACAGCTTGGATTATATTACCTCTACATATGTGTGTGGCTGGCTGCTGTTAGGTGCACCAAGGAACAACCTGTTTTACTTTGGTGGAGAAGGCTAGCAGGTTAGACTAATGAGCACTGACACAGCCATTCAAATTTCTCATTTGCTCCAACTCTCCCTGTTTTTGGTAGTAGACCAATCTCACTGGATCTCAAAAGTTAAGCAGGGTTAGCTTGGTTAGTACTTGGATGGGAGACCACAGAGAAAGTCCAGGGTTGCTACAAAGCGGCAGGCAATGACAAACTACCTGTTTGCCTTGCCTTGAAAACCCTATTGGGTTATGCTAAGTAAAACGCGACAGTAAAAAACCCCACCATGTTTAGGATTGCATCAATAGTTACTATTCCTGATGGTTAGAATTAAGAGAGTGATCCTAAAAAGGGTGACTCAAAATCCTACTTAAGTCTATTAAATTGGCTTTATGAGCAGGAAAGTCTGCATAGGATGGCACTGCCTGGATAACAAAAATCCTTCTGTGCATAATATAGAGCAATGTAACACTACCAAAAGCAAAATACCAGCATACTTTTTGCCACTCTTTCTGAAAATGTGAAAAATTATAAAGAGGACTAAATTGAGTGAAATACTTGCCAAAGGCAAGTTAAACCAATATTTAGAAATCTTTAATTTACGGATTCATTTACAGATTGACAGATCAACATTTAATTCACAGATTGACCATTTCTCTTTTGAACTCTAGACTGTTACTGTATGGAAACTGCATTTTATGAAAGATTTTTTAATATGAAAAAATGAAATGTAAGAATTATAAAGGAAAATACTGGCATACATGTTAGGCTAGCCCTTTTCAGATGTTTGGTTTTGGAGCACATATTGGCCAGCTTTGGTGTGTGCTAATGGAACACAGGATTTTGGAGGGTATGCACTGGCATTACTGAAGCTGTACGCACATGGGAAAATATGGCATTGCCCCACCCGTTACATGTGGCTGATGCACCAAACAGGAATGTCTGAAAAGAGCGTTTGTTGCCATGAAAACAACAAAGTCTAGTAGATTCTTTGGTGCAGAAGCTTCTGAACAATACAGCCCACAGAATACCTCATCAAACAGGTAATTTAAACAAATGTATATGACAAGGTAAGGTAAAGGTAAAGGTTCCCTTGCTCGAAAGCCAGTCGAATCCGACTCTAGGGTTGCGGTGCTCATCTCCGTTTCAAAGCCGAAGAGCAAGCGCTGTCTGAAGACGTTTCCATGGTCATGACAAGGTACTATATTTTAAAATAAGCATTCATTTTCTTTTCTTTTTTAAAAGGTATTAAAATATTTCATTGAACGAAGGTGTGTGTGTGTGTGTGTGTGAAAATAACTGCAAGCCTCCAGAGCAATCTTCTGATCATACATCCATCATTCACACTGATCGTTTGCAAAAGATTTCTAACAGTAGCTGGAGCAGAAGTGATGTCATTTCTGCCAGCCCAGCCTTTGGGAGATCCAGATGCGCTTTTCCTTTCTATTCATCAAAGACAACTATTTTCTTTTTTTATGCGACTTCCTTGTCTTTCCTCTGAGGCTTTTAGGTGCAACAGCAGGGGCTAATATAAGAACAAAGCAGCCAACAAGCTTTTATTTGCTAACAATTGAAAGAAGTGGGACATAAAGAGCTATCCGAAGTTGTTTCATCTGAATGATACTTAGAAGGGGAAACTATGGAAGGAACTGAAGACATTAGGGAGAGGGAATATGTTTTAAATTTTTCATAGAGCACAGATATTTTCTTAATAGATATTTCAAAATTGAAAATACTCCTGGGAGCGCTTTTTCAAACATTATTGCATAACTGCAATAAGGACGATTTGAGCCAACACTGCTGTTTTGGTATACTTCAGGCATAAATCTATAACTATTTATATGGTCTTGTTTCCCCTTCCCTCCCTTTACCCTTCATTTTTATTTCTTATTTATCTTTGATTGATTGATTGGATTGGATTTATTTAATTTGTTATCCTGCCCTCCTGGCCTAGGCTGGCTCAGGGCGGCTTACAGAACAGAATAAAAATTCTAATAATACATAAAACACAATTAATTTTAATAATACAAATTCCAATAATATATAAAACACAATCAATATAAATGCCATGTTAAAATCAACATAGTAATAAAGTGCTAGCAAAGTTCCATAATTGTAAGTAAACCATTTTAGAGCCAGTTTGGTGTAGTGGTTAAGAATAGCGGACTCTAATTTGGAGAACCAGGTTTGATTCTCCTCCACATGAAGCCATCTCCTCCACAGGAAGCCATCTGGGTGACCTTGGGTCAGTCCTCGCGGAGCTCTCTCAGCCCCACCTACCACACAGGGTGGCTGTTGTGGAGAGAGGAAGGGAAGGCGATTATAATAAACTCAGAGACTCCTTTGGGTAGTGAAAAGCAGGGTATAAAAACCAACTCTTCTCCTTCTATATAAATACATTTAATAAGAGCCAAATGTGCCTTGCTATGTGATAATTAGCTGAAATGCCATTACAAATGTTTATCCCATTGTATTGAGTAGGCAAAGTTGCACCAAGGCCTTTATTTTGTCCCAGGCCAGATGGAGAACGGTGCACAGTCTGGAGGCAAACTCAAATGGTGCAGCCGCAGCGATCAGCACATCATTGAAGAATGGTGTGGCGCCTGGGATCCCTTTCAAAAGAGAGTCCATCATATGTTGAAATAACCCCGGGGCCACGCTTACCCCAAACTGCAGTCTCTTTACTGTAAAAGCCTCCTTATGAGTCACTATAGTTTGCGCAGTGGCAGTCCCCTTGTCCACCAGGAGTTGCTGGTATGCCTGGGCGGGATCGAGTTTGCCAAAGATCTTCGCCCCTACCAAGGTGGCTAGCACATGGATAACGACTGGGACTGGATAAGCGTGGTCCTGAAGTGCTTTATTTAATGTGCACTTGTAATCCACGCAGATGTGGATGCCCCCGTTTGGCTTAACTGGGGTGACTATGGGGGTACCTGTGCCTCCGGTTTGCTGGCAAGGAGGTAGAGCTCTTCCTGGGATATGTCATCCTCATAGTGAGCAGTAGAACTGCGGTCCTGCTGGGGTTGTGACGGCGGGGCCCGGGACCCCCGGGAACAGTAGGCCCGGACGATGTGGCCCTTGCAGCCGCAGCTCCGGCATACCGCATCCCTGAAGTGACACGTTTTTCAGTCGTGCTGGTCGCCACAGCTGGCACACTCCTGTCGACCATACTCCTTGGCATGTGTGGAGCGTGGTGCAGGTCCTGAGTCGCACCTCTGGCCATAATGCTGGATCTGATGTACCTCTTCCTCCTCTTGGTCTATGGAGTCAGTGCTAGTCCGGTGTGCAGTGGTCAATCCAGCAGTGTGCGACCTCTCCCAAGCCGTGGCGGTGGCGAGGGCCACAGGAGCCGATGAGGAGGCCCTTCTTCCTTCCTTCATCAGTGAGATGGACTTGAGTCCCTCGACCCAGGCTTCCCAGTGATGAAGCTTGTTTGAGTCAAACGGAGGGACTAGTCCCGCTCCCGGAGCGACTGCCATAGTGTTGCGTGGTTGTGGCAGGGAAGTGGCTTGCGCGCCTTCGGTGCTCATCGGTTGGAGCAGTGGCGGTTCCTGGTCTTCCTCTGGTGCCCCAGCAGCCTGGCCTGCTCAGCGGGATCCCATCCTCGTCACCATGGTGGACGATGTGGCCCTTGCAGCCGCAGCTCCGGCATACCGCATCCCTGAAGTGACACGTTTTTCAGTCGTGCTGGTCGCCACAGCTGGCACACTCCTGTCGACCATACTCCTTGGCATGTGTGGAGCGTGGTGCAGGTCCTGAGTCGCACCTCTGGCCATAATGCTGGATCTGATGTACCTCTTCCTCCTCTTGGTCTATGGAGTCAGTGCTAGTCCGGTGTGCAGTGGTCAATCCAGCAGTGTGCGACCTCTCCCAAGCCGTGGCGGTGGCGAGGGCCACAGGAGCCGATGAGGAGGCCCTTCTTCCTTCCTTCATCAGTGACCTGATAAAATGCCAAGATGGACTTGAGTCCCTTGACCCAGGCTTCCCAGTGATGAAGCTTGTTTGAGTCAAACGGAGGGACTAGTCCCGCTCCCGGAGCGACTGCCATAGTGTTGCGTGGTTGTGGCAGGGAAGTGGCTTGCGCGCCTTCGGTGCTCATCGGTTGGAGCAGTGGCGGTTCCTGGTCTTCCTCTGGTGCCCCAGCAGCCTGGCCTGCTCAGCGGGATCCCATCCTCGTCACCATGGTTGCATACTGGGTTCGACGCGTAGAAACGACAGACGCTCAGTGATTATCAGCTCATAGTTTACTGTACACAACACAAGAACACAATACCGGTTGGAGCGGCCAACTATATACAGTCCCGGGGGCATACCCACCAGTCCCATTGGAAGGGTTGAACTTCCCGCCACAGTTCTGATAGGTGCTAGTTGGAAAGCTCAGGATCCTAGTCCCTATTGTCTAAAGGAGCCAAGCTCGGGTTGCATACCACTGGCGTTTAGTGGCGATCAGCGGACATAACTGTTGCTCTTCCTGTTGTTTTGTGAGGGTCTAGAGGCTCCCAGTCTAGGGCCAGTCCAACAAATGTCCAAAAGATTCATTCTGGACCAGACTGGAGACAGGTAGCATCAACCAACGCTAAACTCACTGTTGTATTACACCAAATTAAACAGCCTGGTAATGGTGGGCTGGAATATCATGATTGTGGAGACTCTTACTTAAGGATATACTGAATTAAATTAGGTAGAATTCCAAATATAATCTTAATATTCAGTATTTATAATATGAGTACAATCACTATGCAGTATATAAAAAATGCTGGACCTGCCCCAATTATTACAATCTAGTAAAGGATGCTTTACATTTCCCCCGTTAAAACTCAGCAGAGCTCAATATTGATATCAGCAATATTTAAGAACAGTCATCCTACAGTAACAATTAGGCTTACCACCACGGTGGGCAATCTACCAGCTGCTGTTTAGCCAAAGCAAAAGTGGGCACTGAGAAGCAACACTGTGCAATGTTCACAACATTCCAGAATCCCCCAAATCTCTATAGTTTTTATATAAAGGCCAGAAAATTCCTAAAATGTTGTGATGTCAGTTCCAGGTACAACCCGAAGTGTTGTAATGACTTCACCCCCTCACCAATTTTTGTTCCTGTTGGAGTGAGGAAGCAGGCTGGCAAACCTAGTAAGAAGACATATTCCTTGGACATAAAGATCTCTGCACCAAAGGTGTTAAAGACTACAGCAATTAAAAAAGAAAACCAGTGGAGCAGAGTGAAGTATATTGTAGGCAAAGGCACAAAAAACAGTGTTTGGGATCTGGAGCATGCCTTGATCTTAAATTAATCAAATTGCTAGTGACAGGCGGAAACATCCCAGCTCTAAGCACTGTATTATCTGCCCAAATCCAATCAGCTAATCATGCCTTTTAAATTAAACGCTTTGCCTTTAATTGGATCCAAATGCCAAAAGCAAGGGAACTAAATGAACAACAATACAATTAAATCAAGGTAGCAAGAGGGCCTTTTGTTCACACTGGCAACCCAATCCAGTCCAACTTTTCTCAGTTTCCAGCTTCTGCTGGAATTCATTCTGCATTTCTTCCAAAGTCAGCTGCAGAAAGACCCATTCCTCTTATATGTTCACTACACTATGTTTCTTATTCTGAAGCAACTTCTTCACAGGGAAAATGTCAGATGCCTCTGTATTCAAGACCACCAGATCCTATAAGCAACCTGAGGAAATGAGACTCACTGAATTAAACGTACAGTTAAGCACACCTTAAATCCTGGTGATCTCAATGAGGCTTTGGCATCTCCAGCTCTCCTTGGATTGCTCTCTGAAGATGTTTTTTCCAATCTTCTGGTAGCTGAGGCCCACTCTTTTTAAAATTAAAATTGGAGTCAGGGCTTCATTTATATACCTGAAAAAGAGTTTGTAAGAATAAAAATTAGAAAGAAAGAGAAACCTATCCCCTTGGTGCTACATGAATCATATATCTGGGTGTGCATTCCAGAGGCAAGCTTAGAGTGATGCAGGGGAGAAGGCAAACCAGTATAGGTCAGTGGAGTACCCCTAAGAGTATGGTTGAACTCAAAACAGTACCTCTCGTCTTTTGTCTGGGGGGGGAACTACTGTTCCAGACCATACTAACAACATTCAGTAGGAATATTAAATTGACACCTCTTTTTGCCTCAATTGTATATATTTTAAAATTACATACAATTGGTGTATCAGTGGTGGAAGAAAGCACAAAAGAAGCAAATACAGGACCACTAGCCATGAAAAATGAACAAACGAGACTGTTAACAATAACACATTTTATAAAAGAAACAAAAAAGGGCATCTCCCTACATCTGTAATACCTAGGGAACATTCTATTCTTCAAGCTACAATGCAACAGTTGCCCTGGAATGTGACCACAACTTGCATAACAAATGTCATAAAGGGGGAAATATTTGTTAGCACATATGAAATGAAAATTCTGAGCTCCTTACCATTTTATAGCATAGCCATACATGTATTTATGGCCTGCAGATAGGCACAGATTTAACCCCCCCCCCAAAAAAAACCACCATCCCACATGGTGATTTTTCATCACTGGGGAGAGCCAGGCATATTAGTGTCAGAAGCGCCTCCATTTTCTGTCCTGTTTCCTTGCCTGGGCAGCACACCTTCAGTTCATTTGCTGTGCAGAATCCAAGACACTTCTCTCACATTTCCTGCCTTGTCTTTGTGGACCACCCCTCCCCTTTGGCTCCTGCCATCCTGGGTCCTTTCTTTTGCAAACTGCAAAAGGCTTCCTGATTCTGCTTCCTACTACTACAATTGCCAGCAAAGAGGCCTGCTATTCAGTACTTTTTGTCACATACGAACTCCTTCTTTCTCACATCTCCTCTAAGGAAACATGGATGAGTCTGGGGGCTGATTTCATGATGCATAGAACCAGTAAGGAAAGACAGTGGTGAAGCGAGGGTGGGTGCATTCTCTGTATGATTTTCTGGAAGGGATTTAGCCAACCTTCACATCTGGAAGATGACAAGGCTCCAGGCTTCCAGTGTGAACCATATTGAATTTATTTCTTAACATTCTTATTTGGACCCAACACCTATTCTAGATGTAAAACACCTGCACAGTTTGAGCGCTTACATAAACATTTGAAACTAGTCCAATAATATCATATCATATTTAAGTATCATATTTACCTACTCTGTCTCTGTCTCACTAATTGTAAAAACATCCCCACACCACACAAATCATGCAAGTTCCAGACTCTTACACACACAAAAATACTTTATTAATGCCTCTCTTTCAGAGCGTGTGCTTCCACAAATTCTACCTTCTTCCATTACTGTAAGTCAAAATTGGAATTAATTCTAAGGTACTGAAAAGTTGTGCATGCATGGCAGGCTGTACTGGAGGGGAAGGAGACCTGCCACTTTCCAATCATGGCCCTGGCAAAGCCTGGGATGTGCCTGGTTAATAGAGAGACCAGTGCCTGGGCCACAGTGGCTCTGCCCATCTTCCCCCAAAGCAGTTCAGATGTGGAAACAATGCAGGCATGCTGGAAGTGGATGATGAGGATTTAAAGCACAGCCTGGTTGGGTGGCAAAGAAACAAACTTGACCCCCAGCCCATCCTTCCCTCCCGCAGACATTTTTTATGCCATTTTCCTCTGGTGAGACTATGAGATCAGAAGTAACCCCTTAAAAAATGTAACAAAACCAACATGATTTGGGATGAAAAGGCACAGGTGGGGCAGGATTTAACTGCCTCCCATGCCTGTCTGTGTTGTAATTTAAATGGCTACCATCTACTGCTGTTGTATCTTTATGTACACACTGCAGATTGTGGAGAATGACAACTGTCACGCTTTGGTCCTGCCACCATCTCCTGGCCTAGGTTTTCTCATATGTTTTAGAACAGCATTTCCCAAACTTCTGCTGGTAAAGAGACAATATATCAAAATTGAAATAAGAAGTTTGATTTTATTCTGTGAAAGAATAATAATGATCAGTACTGTTAGATCGCGCTAACAAAGGACTCGTAGAGTGATTCAGCAAGTGATTCAGCTTTATTTAGAAGTAACGAACAAGCACTAACTCAGTAAGAAACCAGAACAGAAAACAGTGGGAGCTTATGCTCCTTTTAAACATAACCGGGCTAATGTAGCCACGCCTATTTACAAATAACAACCAATGAGATTGCTAGAATAAAGACCAATGGGAGTCTTTCCCTCCTAGGGAATGGTATCGTTCTGATTGGTCGCTGTTACGAAGCGACCAATAGGAAGTTCGCTCAGAGGAGCCCTGGTCTGGCTCGAAGCTTAACATGGGAGTCCTATGAGGTGATTCATGTAATCATTTCAATACATTACAAGTACTTCAAAGAATCCACCCACCAGTGACACACTAACCAATCTCTCAGCACACACCAGTGTTCTCCTCCAGCACAGAGTTTGAATGTTTTGATGTAGCAGAATTTTCGCTTTCAGTCCAGAGAACCTTCAAAAGTGCCCCCTTGATTGCAAATCCACAACTGTATATACCCCCATGTAAAACAACACCAGTATTAAGAAAAAAACTGCAGCAGCAGAGATAATACAATGGCATAATTGGCTCAAATACCTCTTGTTGTGGATGAGATTGCAATACTACTATTTGGGGGATTTGGGAGGTAAGGAATGAAGGCCATTTCAGGGGAGTTTTCTCAAAAGGAATAAAGGGAAGTTTGAGCTCAAAGCCTAATTTTTGTTATGAGTCACACACAATAGGCTCGGTGAATGATGAATTACTCACGGCTGCAGTCATATGCACACTTGCCTGATAGTAAGCCCAACTGAACACAGTGGAACCCATTTCCAAGTACACATGCATAGGATCGGGGTACACAAAACCCCTATTTGGCTTCACAATAAAAGGAAAGGATGTTGTATACAGGACAAAAAGAGGGGGGGGGGGAATGCACAGATAACTACTAAAAGGATCATTTCACCCTGATGGATTTATCAGCGGTATATCCAAGTTGGCCTCAGAAACTCCCTGTATTGCTAATTAGAAAAGAGTTTTTGAGAACACTGCCATTTGCTCATTTCCAACAATGTTTGACTTATATATCCTTTTTTCTGATATTACCAGAACAGAAAGACCTCATTGTGCAAAACACTGAAGAACAAATTAACTGAATGTATGTCCATGTGGTGGTTCAAGGCACAATTACAGGAAAGAAAACAGAAAATGTGTTCCTGCAGTGCACTGTCTCTGGCTCACAGTTTTGAAAATTCAGTTCTCAAAAAATGATATTGCAGAACTGGGAAAAGTACAAAAGAGGACAACCAAGATGACCAAAAAGCTGAAGCACCTTTCCTCTGAGGAAAGGATGAAGCATTTGGGATTTTTTTTAGTGTAGAAAAAAAAAGACAGCTTTATAAAATTATGTACATGGTGGAGAAAGGGGATAGAAGGAACTTTTCCTCTCTCTTTCTCAATACTAGAACTTAGGGGCATCCATAAAGTTGATGGGCAATAGGACAGATAAAAGGAAATACTTCTTTACTCAATGAGTAATTAAATTGTGGGATCAGCTACTGATCTGATTCAGCAGGGCTCTTCTTATATTCATATAGGTTTATAGCCAGAAATTGGTAGATTCTTGTCAGAGTTAACCCTTTATGGAGAGTAGGGCACAGTTGCACCACCATCACCCCATTTTTCAAATCTTGTATGGCTTTTCCTCAGAAGCTTATACATATCTGTCTAGCTCATTGGTGGTTCAACACATGGTTGATTTTTATAAACAATGAATACTTTAGTTTACTATGCCCTAGAGAGGCACTGTGGTATAGTAGTGGATGTTGGAGATCTCCTGTGATTACAGTTGATCTCCAGATGATCAAGATCAGTTCCCCTAGAGAAAACGGCGAAGAAGAAGAAGAAGAAGAGGAGGAGGAGGAGGAGGAGGAGGAGGAGGAGGAG
>NW_015170890.1:753543-773271 GCF_001447785.1 Gekko japonicus
GGAGGAGGAGGAGGAGGAGGAGGAGGAGGAGATTGGATTTATACCCTGTCCTTCACAACCCAAAGGTGTCTCAGAGCGGCTTACAAACTCCTTTCCCTTCCCCTCCCCACAACAGACACCCTGTGAGATGGGTGGGGCTGAGAGAGCTCTTGACAGAAACTGCCCTTTTTCAAGGACAGCTCTTATCAGAGCTACGGCTTGCCCAAGGTCATCCAGCCAGGTGCAAGAGGAGGAGTTGGGAATCAAACCGTTCTCCCAGATTAGAGTTCACGCACTTAACCACTACACCAAACTGGCTCTCGTTCGGAGGATAGACTCAATGGCATGATGCCCTACTGAGGTCCTTCCCCTCCCCAAACCCCACTCAGCTCAGTCCCCCCCCCCCAATCTACAGGCATTTCCCAACCCAGAGCCAGCAATCCTAAATGGATGGAGTGTTGTACTTGAACTGCAGAGACCTGGGTTAAAATGTCTGTTCAGCTGTGATGATGCTCATCTTTGGTCAGCCACTCTCAACTATCTTGTAGGGTTGCCATGAAAACAAAAGGGCTAGGGAGAGAAGGGAAAATGGTAAATTGGGATATGCATTCAGATATTAAGTCACCAAAGCTCATACCCAAAGCCTCCTGTTCATTACAAATAATTAGAATGGAAACATTATAAATTAAGGAAAGCTAAATCCTGACCATTCTCACTATTTATCTTCCTTACATTCTGAACCTTAGAGTATAAAATGCTCTTAGATGTTCTCACTGTATCTTTTGGGGGGCCAAGAACCACTGTACTATAAACATATTTTTAATATACCATTTGATCCCTGTTTTAAAGATGGACAAAATTTATTCCAACATACGTTACTGTCAGAGTTCCCTTCACCAGATGCATGAAGTGTTAAGCAAATGCATTGATACTAAAAGCTGCAAACAGGAGGGCAGGCTTAAGGACAGAGATGTTACAAAGACAGACCAATTTAAAACAAGACCTAACTGAAACAATAATCATTCCAAGCCAGAATGAAAAAGTACCACTTCCAATTGCTGATAGATATATTGAGGGATTACCATAAAATCAGATCTAATCTAGAAAAAAAGCAAGGTGAAATATGACAAGCAGATCAGTGTAACAGGGAAATCTGGGAAACAGTATTGAACTTCTTAATGAATCCCAATTAAGCAGTTTTGCATTGGATTCTCCCTTTGAAGTTCTTTTGTAGAAGAACAAGGGCTTTTAGATCAGCAACAGAATACCCTGGATGACTAAAAATGCAGCAAGTATGTTTGTGACATAATGCCTGACTGTAGACAATGGACAGTTCGGTACACTTCATTCACATAGGCATGGAAGTCAGTGGATTTCCTGTATAAGATGATGCTTATGTGCCCATTACATAGTTCTACAGTGGTATCCAGAAGATATTCCTGTTGCATGGACTGGCATATTACTCTGGTTGATGGTGGAATGATAGGTGTTGAAGTCCTGATGGAATTTCTTGATAGATTCTTTCTCATATGTTCAGATTATGAAAATGTCACTAGACTCCTGTTTTATGTTGCTGCTAACACAGCTGTCCATCTGGAATCAAGTTTTTCTATCCACAACCATGGAATGACATCAGTTAATCCCAGTTACATAAATCAAGACAGAATCACCACTTTCTGCTATGTTCACCAGCAATGTAGAACAAGATGACTCAATAATTGTGGGATTCTGGGAGACTTATAATTACAGTACAAAGTTTTTTGTGTTAGCATTGAGAATATTCCCTTTCACATCTGTCATCGTTACAGCTTTCATTAACTGAAAAGAGATTACAACCCCTCCCCCACTATATACATCATGCTAGAAGTAGCAGAATAATATTGTAATGATTACCCATGTCTGGATTACTAAGGGCATTATTTGCCCCAGAGTGGCTTTGGAGCGACAGCCACAAAACATGGCGTGAGTGTGGAAGGGTGCACCAATCTGGGATGTGGTCACTTCTCCATTTTCTATCCCTCTCTCGCCTCAGCCCAGCTGACTGGAACCAAGCCACAGGTCTTCATGGCAGGCCATGCTTGGCTGATTCGCCTGAAGAACCTCTTGGTCCCTTTGATGCCTTCCTTTCACTCATCTCACCTTTGTCCTCTTTGGGTGATGCCCAGTTAGCCCAGTCACATACAGATTTATTGTGTCTATGTAGTATGCAAACAAAATGTTCGTGGATCGCAATATTTGGAATAGAGATTTTGATAGGTTTGTATATACACACACACACACTTATTTATGGAATGCAAACAAACTGTTCGTGGATCACAATATTTGGAATAGAGATTTTGATAGGTTTGTATACACACACTTATTTATGGAATGCAAAACACTCTGATTTGAACAAGCTCCAATTCACTACGAAGTTTGTTTACTTCCCACAAGCTAAGTTTCTAAACTGGGATAAAACGAAGGTTTAGAATCCCAATTTGTAGAGAGTAAACAAACTACAGTTCTCAGAGGCACCTACATTCAGACATCACAGAAAACGTGGCATTTGATCTACCTGAGATGTATTCAGTCAAGGTCTGTGCACAAAGAAAATAATAAAAGCAGCAACATAAGCATTATAAATAATAAAAGAAGTCATAAGAAAGCATAAAACATTCAGCAGTCTAAAATGACAGACATAAAACAAACCTCAGGCTACAAGCAGACCATAAAACAGTTTAAAAAAAGATAGAAGCCCTTAGACAAAAGGATGGGTAAAATAAATGCTTGGGTATGGCACTTTAAGGACAATAAGGTAAGCGCCAGGAAGGCAAACCTCAAGAGGGAGGGCATTCCAAAGGCAAAATACCACCATGAGGGGAGGAATCTGTCTCTTGTTGCTAGCTGCTTTACCTCTGCAAGCAGGGCACAGAGAGCCCCCATGTAATCCTTACAACAACCCTGTGGTGTAGGTTAGGTTGGCTGGCCCAGGGTCACTCAGTAAGTTTCTCAGTAGGCAGAGATTTGCACCCACTCTCCCCACTTCTAGTCTGACACCCTAACTACTACCCCTTGCAAGCTCATTTTGTTCTGGTGTGTAAACTAGGCAGGGGGAGCAGCCCAGTTACAAGATGCTGCGCTTGTGCAAAGTCCCATGGATGAATAATTTGTACTGCGTTGTGTTTAAATCCAGCCTACGCTCATGTTGTGCCAACCCAGCAGTCCGAAAGCCCCTCGGGGCAATTAGGAAAATGGGTACCTGTCCGTAGGAGGACAGGGGGGTACCCCTCCCTTGAAATTGGGCTCCAGCCGAGCGAGGAATTGAGACGCGGCGGCAACATGGCGGCGGTCGGCACGGAGGAGATGAAGAGAGGCAGTGACATCCCAAGGAGGCGGTTGGCTCGGCAGCTGATGACGTGGCCAGCAGGAGGACGTCCGGAGCCGCAAGGACGTTGTGACGCCCACTGCGGCTGCGCACCAGGGCCCATAACCAACAGCCCCCAAGAGGAGTCACCAGAGAGCCGAAAGAACAGCGGAGGCTGCAGAAGCCACACCAGAGAGAACTGGAAGAAGTCGCCCACTCACCGGATAAACGAACGATCGGAGCCGGGAGGGTACCCGGTAGGGCTCCCCCCACCCCAGATGTACTGTGGCCATAGTTAGGGTTTCTGCATAGGTCTCTGCACCATGCACTGTATAAGCCGCTCAGAGCCCTTCGGGGGTGAGCGGGGTACAAATTGAAATAAAAAAAAAAGTTGTTGAATAATGCTGACATAACTGGTGAAAATAGTGTTCAACAATGCAGTGGTAATGCATTACTACTGCACTTCATTGTACACTGTACTTTAGGGACACAATTCTCTTCTGAAATCCTGGCTTCTGCCAAACAGGAATTCTCTGATAAGCACATTCTGTGGTGTAATTATTGATATTTCCTGAAGCTGACTCGCCCAGAAGTATTTCAAAGGCAACTCTGGCTGACAATGATTCACTTCTGTTTTTAGTAGTTGTTGGCAAGCTTGAAACGAAGGACCAACATTAATGTAAAAAAAAAAAGTACAGGAAGCCTCAATTAAGTTCATTCTAATTTGGGACTGAATTGTGGAATAAAGGTTGTGTGTTTGTATATTTGCATTTTAGCAAATCCCATGGAGGGCATTCAACTCTCAGTCAAGAGAACACCCAGTATTGGTGTAACGCCCACTACTGAAGCTGTCTCAAATGGCGTGGTGTGCCAGCCCTTCCAAAAAATACTGGGGGCTGAATCAAACATAAAGAAACAGAATGCAATGAAATCATTCCTGGACTTCACCGCTTCACAGTGCTATTAGAGACGGTTTCCTGTGCATGTGGAAAAGTAGAAAATCAGGGAGAAGACCAGGCTGTCTGGCATCTTAGCTTTTCATGCACTTGGAAGGAAAAAATCAACTAGACAATCCCTCACCTGCACTCTGAAGTGGTATTGTCCAGGAAGTATTGTACCATGCCTTACCTCCACATGAATCTGCAGAGGACAGGAATTCTCTACACAGGGGAGAGCCAGCTGTAATAGCTTTCTACAATATGAAGCCCTGATCTCATAGACCTGATGCACCAATAAAGGCTTATGTCTCATCTTATATGTCATTACCAGAGGTCATTTCGGGGGGGATTGCGGGGGATCGCAGTTCCCCCGGGTGAGGTACGGGGGGGCACATGACGAAGCCCCGCCCCTGCTTCCGGCCCTCATTCAGCCAGGAGGAGGCAGGAGAAGAGGGAGGGTAAGTTGCTTCCTCCCTGCCTCTCCCCACCCCTGCCTGCCTGGGGCCAGGGAGGGCCTTCGCGGGGCTTCCTTGCACTCCCGCCAACCTTGCAGGTCCACCGCCGGGCGCCTCATGGGGCTCGGCAGTGGAGCTGCAAGGCCGGCGGTGGCGGCCGGGACCGTTGGGGGCGGTGTGTGTGGCCTTATGACACACTTCCGGTGATGCCAGGGGGTGTGGCCTTATGACACACTTCCGGTGATGTCAGGGGGTGTGGCATATGCTAATGAGTTATGCTAATGAGTTCCCCTAGCTCTTTTTCTACAAAACGACCCCTGGTCATTACAACTAGGAGTAGATGCAGCCAATCAAATGTAAGAACATCTCAAACCATTTAGTGCCTCCTAGGGCATATCTAGAGTCTGCAGATGGCAGGACAGGAAAAAAGAGGACTCCAGTGCAGGCTCTGGTTCATCTCTGTAACATATTCTTGTAATCCATCAACGTTGGATAGCAGATCACCACATTTTGAATTAGCACCTACCTATGAACCTACCAAAGGCAGCTGCATACAGGATTATAGTGAAAGGGTTGAAAATGACAGTTACCATGAAAGCTGGGTGAACTTGAGCCAAACAGTGACCTTGAACCAAACAGTCTAACCATTCTCACAAGGGTTTTGTGAAGATAAAATGGAGAAGGGAGAATGTTGTAAGCCACTTTGGGTTCCCCAAAGACTATAAATAGAGAAATAAATAATGCTACAAATCTGGGGGAAGAGATCAAGGTAGACACAAAAAATTCTAAAATGATAGAAAGTGGAATGTTAATTTTAATGATATTCTGACATCAAAGCTTTATTTGGTAGTATCGTTTACAAATTAGGCTACTACACAAATGCATCCTCAACCTTTTCTACCTCAGCGGCTGAATATCTCCCTATAAATGATTGCTTGGCACCTGGACTTTTAATATTTAGGTACCAGGGGAAAATGTTTTTACTTGCTCAGGTTTTTTGTATGGCCCTTGCTGAAATTCCCCAAGTGTGGAAGCTGTTTTACCTTGCTGTTGTATCTGCAATTTTGTATTGCATTTTAGCACCCTGCCAATTTTCTGTGATGTATTTTTATGCTGCTTTATTATTGTTTTAATATTTTCATACACTGTAGTGTTTTTGCTAAATTATCATAAGTGTTGAATGCAATATATGGAGAAGCAGATACTGAACCTGATTTGTTTGGGAAAGATTATTTATGAAAGATTATTATACGTAACAGATGTTCCAATTTAGGTATGTCTAAGAACAGCATAGTGCAGTGCACATTACTGACCATTTGAATGTAGACGTTTACAAAACCTTTCAGTAAGTAACCTTTACTAAATGCCCTTGCTTGAGGCAGAACTTTTTAAAAAATGATTAATGAATTCCTAAGAGCGAGCCTGAACTAGCTGAAGTGATTATTCAAAGGACAAAACAAGTGATGTGCCAAAATTCATAGTGGAATGTTGCGGTACAATTTGTTGAACATGAACACCATATGTAAGTGGTTACAAATGTACAAGTGTTTACAATGTACATGATTTCTAAAGCAGTAGGCTTGTCCCAGGATGGAGTTAGCTGAGTATTACATTGCAAGATTTTAAGCTCTCAATGGGCATTGTTGTTTTACTTCTACATCTGCATCAAAAGGCACAAGACATGGTCTATGAAATATGTGTTTCCTGAGGTTTTACTTTTAACAGAATGCAACTATGGCGCTATGATTTAAAGAGGCAGACTTGTGAAGAAGCTATACTTCCTGATGCAATTTATATACTGAAAATCATATCCCTTTTTCTCCGTGCACCATGCTGGGGGAAAATGCAAGTATATATAAACTTTCCTCCGTGGGGGTAAAGGCAACCTTGGCAAGAATGTAGCATAAGGGGAATGAGTTAAAAAGGTCTTCTCCCCTCCATCCCCACTGGACTGCACATTTAAATCATGCTCCACAATTTTGCATTTTTAAAAAAATTCTTTGGAAAAATAATAATTAACCATATGGTTCCAGTCCTTGATATTATGGAAGTACTCCTCTAAACCTGGGCAGGCATTGAACTATATTATATTGGTTTTCCTCCCTCATCTGTGAAGTTAATGATTCAAAAGTAGAATCCAGAAAGAATTGAGCAATCAATTTCTATTTGTAAACAGGAAAACATGATCTCACTCCAGTGCTGTTCTGCTCAAGTAAACTAATCAGCTTTTTAGCTTTTAGACTAATCAGCTTTTTAGGTTTGTTGTGAAAGTCTAGGAAGGTAAAGAGTGGATGAAACAGGCCTTATGTTTCTCAGACATTAACTATTCCGTATGTACAAATATGTCTGATGGAGTCAAATATTTAACAACAACAACAACTAGAGGATTTTGAGCAGCAAATAGACTTGTCAGGTCCCCTCAGCCACCAGTGGGGAACTAGGGCTGCCAAATCCAGGTTGAGAAACGCCTGAAGATTTGGAGATGAAGCCTAGAGATGACAGGGACCTCAGTGGAGTATAATGCCTTGAGCTTGTTTGGAGGTTCTAGCAGGGGAGTGCAGCTATCGTATACCCTTGTCCGAAGAACGATACACTCCTTCTATCTGGGATGGTCATCCTCTTCGACCGAGTGTGCAGCTTCAGGAGGGATACATGGAGCAGTGAGGGAGATAGGGGACACCCACCAAGCCAGCCAGATCAGCCAAATCAACCCTGGCAATCAATGGAGTGACAGATGTCACAGCCAGATCGACCTCACATCTAGGGTACAATGCCACAGAATCCACCCTCTGAAGCATCCATTTTCTGTAGGGGAACTGATCTCTGTAGGCTGGAGATGAGCTGTAATTCCAGGGGATCCCCAGGTCCCACCTGGAGGCTGGCATCCCTAGCAGCAAAACAGGGGGAAATTTTAACCCTCCCCTGCCAGGCCATTTTCGTATTCTAAATCATGCCTCCCCGGGCATGGCTGTATTCCTCACAGTGGAGGTATAAGAGTGTTTTCATAAGACAGATTTTGTATTTCTACCATCTGTAATCTGCACAACCTACAATAACATTGTGTCATCTTGTGCACTCTATGATTTCTATCCCCCATTAGCTTTCACTCAAACACCATACAAATGAGGCCCAAAGGTTCTAATAGGGCATTGGTCTCTGCTGAAATTTCTCTAAAATTAAATTTTAGTTATTTAAAACATTTGTACGCCACCTCTCCAGAGGCAATAGAATATAACTTTTATGGTGGAGAAGGTACATTTGATTCCTCTTCAGCATACTGTTTCACACTAATAATATACCAACAATGACAGGAGGTTATTATCAAATATATTTATTTATTTATTACTTTCAGTTTATATACCGCTCCAACCCCGAAGGGTCTCTGAGCAGTTTACATACAACTTTAATACCTATCTAGGGCCACATTCTATCTGGGGGAGTGACGACCTACCGGCACCCAGGCAGCAGGGCTCTCTGTTGTTGTTGTTGTGCGGCTCTTATTCTTTCGGCGTTCGGCGTTCCCGGTGTTCTGCCTCCTGACGCCTTAGATATGTTGTTAGCAGATTATAGAAGGAACAAGCTACAGGAAAAGAAAGAAAACTAAAATTTTGATGATAGTGGGGAAAGAAAGGGGGACGACTAGGATAGATTCACTTGTCACAAACTTCAGGTCATTCATTATGAATAAAAAGCCTGGCCTATACTGGGGAGGGGGGGTGTTACATAGATGGCCCAGGCTAGCAGTGCCTGCTCTGGTTAGTATTTGGACGGGACACCATCAAGGAAGCTCAGGGTTGCTATGCAGAGGCAAACCACGTCTAAATAGATCTTGCCTTGAAAAACCTATGGGATCACCATAAGTCACCTGTGACTTGATGTCACTTTCCACCATACTTGGGAGTCTGTGCACTCCCTCCTCACTCTTCTCTTTGCATCCAGAGCTGAGATTGAAGGCTTTCTGGTACAAGGGACATCCGTCTAGCCTCGACCAGGGCTCCCATATGAGATCAGGGCCCTGCGGGATCTATTACAGTTCTGCAGGGCCTGCAAGACGGAGCTCTTCCACTGGGCTTTTGATTGAGGCAGCGAACGTCCCTCCCTCTTCCTAGCCAACCCCCACCAGTGGTCTGGTTCTAATCTGACATCGGGGCACCACTGCTATATTCAGATATGATTGACACCTGAACAGGTTAATGTCCTGGCCCCACTGGCGGACCACCTGATGGCACTGGTATTTCTGTCCACTGTGTGACACAGTGTTGGACTGGATGGGCCTTTGGCCTGATCCAACATTGGCGTCTCTTATGTTCTTATGATCTGTGATTTTATGTTATTTTAATCTGTTATTAAACTACTGTTTATGGTATTGATGTAAACTGCCCTGACCCCGCTTCCGGGGAGGGTGGTAAATAAATAAAGGAAGGAAGGAAGTATAACAACTGTTGTGATGTCCAAACTGGGCTGCTTTGACAAACTGGACTAGAATCCCTGTTCATAGCGATGAAAGAATCCACAAGCTGTTAAAGCATGCTAATTTTAAAAAAATCAATAAAACAACACATTGTGCTTATTTCTAAATGGGGGGGCGCTTCAGTCTCATCTGTGTGTGGGGAGTGAGGAGCAAGGGAACACGCTAACTGGAGAACATAGTCCACACTATGGGAGATTCATTTGATCATCTTCGTAACAGGCTGAATAAAAAGCAGTTGAGCAGACATCAACCACCTTCCATTTATTTCTGATGATTATTAAGAGCCATCAATAAGATGACTACCGTATGGTAGGTTCAATTTGCTTTTCTGTTTTTCTGTGACAAGAGCATTTTCACACGAGCTTCACTTAGCTCAACCCCCTATTCCATTCTGTGAACTACATAAATTATGTGGACTTTGAAAACTTGTGTATTTGTTTGTTTTTGTATGATCTGTTCTGCATGTTTCTAATTTTGTAGAATTATTTGGGCTTGGTTAGTCATGAGAGGGGCAGGGCCACTGAAGCCCTACCAGTTCCTACCAGGGGAGAGGCGATCCTTGATTTGGTCCTAAGTAACACTCAAGACCTGGTGAGAGATGTAAAAGTGATTGCACCGCTTGGGAACAGTGATCATAATGTTGTTGATTTCAACATTTGTATAAATAGGGAATTGGCCAAAAAGACTCACACAACCATTTTTAACTTTAAAAGGGGTAATTTCTCTGATATGAGGGGACATGTGGGGAGGAAACTGAAAGGAAAAGTAGAAAGGGTCGAAACCATTGGGGAAGCTTGGAAACTACAGTGGAAAGCTAGTCACAGTGAGGCTGATAAAACGGAACACAGGCTATGGCAAATAAAATGCAAGTCTGAGGTCAGGCAGGCAAAAAGGGAATATGAGGAGCATATAGCAAAAAACGTAAAAACCAACAATAAAACTTTCTTCAAATACATTAGAAACAGGAAACCAGCCAGGGAGGCAGTGGGGCCCTTGGACGACCAAGGGGTAAAAGGAGTATTGAAGGATGATAGGGAAATGGCTGAGAAGCTAAATGCATTTTTTGCCTCCGTCTTCACTGTGGAAGATGAGAAGTGCTTGCCCACTCCAGAACCACTGATTTCAGGAGGGGTGTTGGAAGACCTGAGTCAGATTGAGGTGACGAGAGAGGAGGTCCTAAAACTGATAGACAACTTAAAAACTGATAAATCACCAGGCCCAGATGGCATACATCCGAGAGTTCTGAAAGAACTCAAATGTGAACTTGTAGATCTCCTGACAAAGATATGTAATCTTTCCTTAAAATCTGCCTCCATTCCTGAGGATTGGAAGGTAGCTAATGTCACTCCCATCTTTAAAAAGGGTTCCAGAGGAGATCCGGGAAATTACAGGCCTGTCAGTCTGACGTCGATACCGGGTAAATTGGTGGAAACCATTATTAAGGAAAGAATTAGTAGGCACATAGATGAACAAAACCTATTGAGGCAGACTCAGCACGGTTTCTGTAAGGGAAGATCTTGTCTCACTAACCTGTTAGTGTTCTTTGAGGGGGTGAACAAACATGTGGACAAGGGGGATCCAATAGATATTATTTACCTTGACTTCCAGAAAGCTTTTGATAAAGTTCCTCATCAAAGGCTCCTAAGTAAGCTCAAAAATCATGGGATAGAAGGACAAGTCCTTTTATGGATCAAAAACTGGCTAGTTCATAGAAAACAGAGAGTGAGTGTAGGTGGGCAATTTTCTCAGTGGAGGGTGGTAAGCAGTGGGGTACCGCAGGGATCAGTACTTGGTCCACTGCTTTTTAACTTGTTCATTAATGATTTGGAGATGGGAGTAAGCAGTGAAGTGGCTAAATTTGCGGATGATACGAAGTTGTTCAGGGTGGTGAAAACCAGTGAGGATTGTGAGGCACTCCAAAGGGATCTGTCAAAGTTGGGCGAGTGGGCGTCAACATGGCAAATGGGGTTCAATGTGGCCAAGTGCAAGGTGATGCACATTGGAGCCAAAAATCCTAAATATAAATACACGTTGATGGGGTCTGAACTGGCAGAGACTGATCAAGAGAGAGATCTTGGAGTTGTAGTGGATAACTCACTGAAAATGTCGAGACAGTGTGTGACTGCAATAAAGAAGGCCAATGCTATGCTGGGGATTATTAGGAAGGGTATTGTAAACAGATCAGCCAATATCATAATGCCCCTATATAAATCAATGGTGCGACCTCATTTGGAATACTGTGTGCAGTTCTGGTCACCACACCTTAAAAAGGATATTATAGCTTTGGAAAAAGTGCAGAAAAGGGCAACTCGAATGATAAAAGGGTTGGAACACTTTCCCTATGAGGAAAGGTTAAAGCGCTTAGGGCTCTTTAGCTTGGAGAAAAGACGACTGAGGGGTGACATGATCGAGGTTTATAAGATTATGCATGGGAAAGAGCAGGTAAAGAAAGAGGTACTTTTCTCCCTTTCTCACAATACAAGAACCCGTGGGCACTCCATGAAATTGCTGAGCGGTCGGGTTAGAACGGATAAAAGGAAGTACTTATTCACCCAAAGAGTGATTAACACATGGAATTCACTGCCACAGGAAGTGGTGGCGGCTACAAGCATGGACGGCTTCAAAAGGGAATTAGATAAGCATATGGAGCAGAGGTCCATCAGTGGCTATTAGCCACAAGGTATAGATAGGGGCTCTGGGGCAAGTGATGCTCTGTCTTCTTGGTGCTTGGGGGGGGGTCAACAGTGGGAGGGCTTTTAATGTTCTGGCCCCACTGGTGGACCTCCTGATGGCACTGTTATTTCTGGCCACTGTGTGATACAGAGTGTTGGACTGGATGGGCCTTTGGCCTGATCCAACATTGGGGTCTCTTATGTTCTCAATAAATAGAAATTTTATTCAGCTTCTTCTATGGCTTTGGAGATTGCAGCAAGTGCTGAACTATTTCAAGCATTTCTCTGTAGCTCTAAGGATTAGAAACATACTCTTTTAAAAAAGCTGAAAGAGATTTTCAGAAAACTGAATTATGGGTCCACTACCATTTTATCTGCATTCCTACTTGCAGGTTACACACAACCTGAGGGATTATTTAAACCAATTCATAATGTGCACATAAAAACTGTAAAGTACATTTACTGCATGTACATTTTGTGTACGTTTGAGATCTGCCCCGTATTTTGTTCCACATTAATACTATTTACACAGACCCAAGCAGTTTGAAAGAAGCTCAAAGGTGTATTTTTTCCATGTCACTTTTTGAACCAGGCCCATAGTATGTTTCACAAAAAGCCACTGAGTGTCACTGGGGCCATGGCTCAGTGGCTGAGCATCTACAGTACATGCAAAAGGTCTCTGGTCAATCCTTGGCATCTCCAGTTGTTGTTGTTCAGTTGCACAGTCGAGTCCAACTCTTCGTGACCCCATGGACCACATCATTCCAGGCCCTCCTGCCTTCCGTCGTGCTCCAGAGTTTGCTTAATTTCATGTTTGTTGCCTCGATAACACTGCCTAACCATCTCATCCTTTGCTGTCTCCTTCTTCCTTGACTTTCAATCTTTCCCAGCATCAGGGTCTTCTCCAGTGAGTGCTCCCTTCTCATTTGGTGGCCAAAGTATTTGAGCTTCAGCTTCAGTATGTGGCCTTCCAGGGAACAGTCAGGGTTGATTTCTTTTAGGACTGATTTGATCTCCTTGGCATCTCCAATAGGGGATGTGAAATACCTTTGCCTGGGCTCTGGAGAGCTGCTGCCAGTCCGAGCGGACAATGCTGACCGTGATACATCATTAGACACTAAGGCAGCTTTATGTATTCATATAACATATATCACATACATACAGCTGAGGTTGCCAACTCTGGGTTGGGAGAGTCCTGGAGATCTGGGGGTGGTGCCTGGGGAGGGTGGAGTTTGGGGAAGGGGACCTCTGTGGGGTATAATGTTATAGACATGCCCTCCAAACCAGCCATTTTCTTTTAGGGAACTACATTCTCTGCAGTTGCTGTGTGACTGAAGTGAAAGAGCCAGTTTGGTGTAGTGGTTAGAGGCACTGACTCTAATCTGGGAGAACTGGGTTTGATTCCCCATTCCTCCACATGCAGCTGCTGGTGTGACCGTCGGTCAGTCACAAGTTCGTTCAGAGCTGTTCTCTCAAGGGCAGTTCTCGAAAAAGCTCTCCGCCCCACCTACCTCACAGGGTGTCCGTAGTGGGGAAGGGAAGGGCAAAGAGACTGTAAACTGCTCTGAGACTCGTTCGAGTAGAAGAAGAGGAGATTGGATTTATACCCCACCCTTCACTCGGAGTCTCAGAGCCGCTTACAAACTCCTTTCCCTTCCCCTCCCTTCCCTACAACAAATACCCTGTGAGGTAGGTGGGGCTGAGAGAGCTCTCACAGAAAAGGTAGGATACAAACCCAATCTCTTCTTCTTCTCTGTAGTCAGAGGATCCATCATACATTCCACTCCAGTGATATGACTTTCCCAGGAATAAGTGGGTGGAATTATGGGCAAAGATGTCTACATGTTGGGATAGATCCAAGTGGGCAGCCATGTTGTTCTGAAGCAGTAGAACAAAATTAAGAGTTCAGTGGCACCTTTAAGACCAACAAAGTCTTATTGAAGGTATCAGCTTTTGAGTGCACAGTATCTGAGGAGGTGTCCTGCACACCAAAGCTCATACCTCGAATAAAACTTTGTTGGTCTGAAAGGTGCCACTGGACTCAAACTTTGTTCTACACGTTGGGATGCCCCAACTGAGACTGGGGCAGAAGTCCCACGGTCACTTAAGCCCTATGGACCTGTGAGCTGATTTAGCATCAAGCAGACCTTTAACCGGGCATATGGTCGGACCGCACGTCTCAGTCCCGACTCCCGTGTCCGCTTGCGTGTAACGTGCGAAGCATGCCACGAAGTGCCTTGGCGTGACAGGCCAGGGCAAGGCTGCCTGTCTGGGCGTGAACGTCCAGCGTTTCATTTCGTGCTGCTGCTGCTGTTGTTGTTGCTGCTGCAGCGCGTGAAGGACTTGAGGCGAGGGAGATTGGCCTAAGGCCCGTGATTGACACGGAGCCGCCGGGCGAGGCGGGTTTCGGGAGGGAGGGGGAGGAGGAGGAGGAGGAGGGCGGGCCAGAGAAGGAACTCCCGGTAAGAGTGAAGAAAGTCCTGCCCAGCTGTTTGCGAACTTTTAAGATTTCCTGTTTCCCCCGCAGGCAGGGCTGAAGCGGAGGGGAGTGTGAGTCACACGCACTCCCAGCAGCAGCAGCCGCCGCCGAGCTGCAGCCTCCGCCGGGGCCTCTCCCGGCCCTTCCTCGTAGCCCCCCCCCCAAGAGCTTTGCCGCCCCCCTCAGAAGAGCCCGGCCTCCCCACCCCTCCCGCCTTAGCGGCAAAACGGATTTACCATGAGCTGGCTTCCCAAGCACGTTTGGTTGTGGGCGCTCCTCAACAGCACCGCTCACCCGCTGATCCGGGTTACAGGTAAGCCCCCCCCCCTCCTCCCCGCTCCATTTTATCTCGGGCTCGGCCGGCGTTGCTCTGAAAGGGCGCTCTCCCACTCGGCCCGCCCTGGGAACGGCGCGGCACCGAGACCCGAGGGAGAAAACTTGGGAGATTGCAAATGTGTCCCGTCCCCATCCGCGGGAGAGGGCGGGGGCAGCCTAGTCCCAACTCCGGAGAGTGGATGCCTTTGGGGGAAGAGGCACAACTGCTCCACATGCTGGGCTGACTTTGCGGCAGAAGTTTCACTCCTCCTGGCCTTGGGTTATCTGGCCGAGAGCAGCCAGCAGCTGCCTGCTACTCTTTGCAGCTGGTGCCGCCGCCACACCTGGCCTAGGGCGAGGTGCTGGGGTGGGGAATGGTGGGTTGCGCCTGGCATCGCGGGCCTTGGCATTTTGGGCGCTTCTCGGCCGTGGGATAAGGAACTATGTCATGTGCTGCCGGCGCCTAAGTCTAAATTCCCCTAAGAAAAAGAGATCCTGAGATTTCAGAACGTCACAGTTCCCTTAATTCTGCAAAAGTAACTTGAGCGGCAGCACCGAAGATAAGAACTTTTCCTTTAAGCAGTGCTGGTTATTTAAGCAGTGCTGGTTAAAGGGGTTTTATGGCGTTTGTTAGCACCTGCAAACTGAATCTTACATGGAGCTGCATTTGCAATGTTTCCCTCTCTTTTTGTACTTGGAAGCATGTTAAGCTCACAAACACGGGGATGGTAGTGTCAGCACATGGTGTGAAGTTTACTTTAAAAACTGATGACAAAGACCATATAATACCTTTTATTTAGACCAGCTTTTACAATGCAACAGAACATGTGGATTGGTCTTAATCAAAGGTGTTACGAGACTTGTGTATTTTGGATTTTGCTGTGGACCAACTCGGCCACCTACTTCTTAAGAAAGCTCATGTTAAGCGTGCTGTGATGTTGAAATCAGTGGACACCTTTCATGCTCATGTTTATAATTTGTGACTCTGTGTATGTTCCGTGTTTGCTTTCTGTCTTGTTCATGTGTGGGTTTCTGCATTCCTTTAGTAACCATCAATGCAGGCTGCTTCAAATGGAGAATTGATGGGCTAAGCCTTTTTACTGCCTACAGATGTGCAGCTTGTGAGTGCTGTGAACAAATGAGAAAATTTCAGTATTTAAACTTTCTTAAAATCAATTCATAGTTTGACAATTGTCACTGCATGGGAGGGGGCAGTGTGGGATAGTTTTCTACCTGTTGTGTATCCCAGGATGTGTTGTATTATGTTAACTGCAGATTGATTTATTTAGGTAGTACAAAGATTTTGCTATGAGATTAGAATCAGTTTGAAAAACAGACTGCTGGAATATAGAGTTTTAGCCTAAAATGATAGTAGCAGCAGCCCATAAGTCTCTTGATCCCTTAAATGGTACTATACTATCCTTTCTCCTTTATCCCTGGAATTTTATCTCTTAATATTCACTTCATACCAGCTCTTTCTCCCTTAGATCCCTCTTCAAAATGTACTTCAAACCCAAGAAGGTGTGACTGAATTTCAGAATATTCATGCCTCATTCCTCTTATCCATTAGCTTTCTTCCACTGTAGACATTTAGATTGTAAGCTCTGTTGGGCAGGGACCTTTTGTCTCAGTTTATGTTTGTGTCGAATGTGTGGATGAATCTGTAGTACTAATACCAGTGCCTAAATGCATATTTTGTAGAGTTACTTGCCTTTACTGTTATGAATACGACCAATTCCAAACACATATAAAAACAATACTTTTGTATTATTTGTTGACTCTCTGTAAAGAAATTAAAAAGAAAACTGCTGAAAAAGATAATTATATATTAAAGATATCTACTTTAAAATACTAATAGCATATACTGATATTAACCATTAATTAAGTTTGCAATTAAATGTGAACGTTCTTAAATTATGGCTTTAAAAATGATCTTTTAAGTGTTTGGCTTGGATCATAGTCACACATCCTTTTTATCATTTACAATCTTAATCCTGCAAATATTTGCGAATCTGGGTAAAAATGCAAAATGTTGTGGACCGTGTATATGGTTAGAGCTTAAGTCTGTTCACATTCTGTTCATATGATGATGAAATATTTATACCCTGTAGTGTAAAATGTGGTATAAACTTAATGCAATAAATTGGCTGTGTTGTCAGTGGCCAAAAGCAATTGGCAAGAACAGCCAATAGAGGTATCCAGAAAGCCACATACCTTCTTTTTGTCCTGTACATTGTAGCTTTCTTCCCCCCACAAACACACACCTCTTTTCCACTGTTACCCCTTGTGCTTGCTGAAAGTTGTTTCTGAAGATTGGAAGATCCCCCAGTGGGAATCAACATGGTAACAAAGTGCTGTAGTTGGAAATCAAAATGGGTAACTTCCACTTGCAGGCAGCAGAATCTTCTCCTTTCAGCATGCTATTGTTTGTGTACTGGCCAGTGCTTTGGGGCACTAGCATAATAATCATTAAATGAAATGTGGTGACCTTTTAATAGTATGCTCAACTTTCTCTGGTTTTTATTTACTCTTGACATCTATTAGACCTAATGGGTTACATATAATAGGTTTCAGTTCACTTCACTCTCCTTTCCACTGCTTCTCTCCCCCCTCCCCACATCCCAATGCACTGAATTAAGAGATGGGCAGAAAAAACTTAGGAAGCACTAAATTATTTTAGGAAGTTATGAGTACATACACCTTAACACAGAGGTGTCAAACTCATTTGTTACGAGGGCTGGATCTGACATAAATGTGACTTTGTTGGGCTGGGCCTTGTGTGCTATAAAACATAATGCCAGGTACTGGAGATATAAACCTTATAAAGGACAGCAGCTGTCAAGCTCTAAGTTGGTAGTCCTCACTGCAAGTCCCCATGGGCGGGTGTGTGTTTGTGTACTGAGGAAAACCTGCATGGGCGGACTGGAGAGGCAGCGGTGCAGTGCTGGGCAGATGCCCCTATGCTGCCTGGAGGGAATACAAATCTCTTCCCCAGCCTGCTTCCACTGCCAACGCTCTGAGCCTGGGCCCCGGGGTAAAAACATAAAGCGACTGGGTATTGCGAGCTCTCCCCTGCCCCTGAGCCACCATGGAAGGGGACTGGGAAGACAAGTTGAACTAACCCCCCTGCCTGCAGAATTGGGGATGGGGCAGCCAATGTCCAAGGCCATGTGTACAGTGGGACCCAGGCCAAGCAAAGCCTGATAATCGGAGATGCCTGTTTGGCAGTGGCTGCCTCCCGCCAAAACCACCAGGCAATCCATGGCAGGCTGATGCTAGGGGTTCGAGCCAAAGATTGTCAGCAAGCCATGCTACCCCAGGCTGAAGGCTACTGGATCATCTAATGGGAGAGTGGCATGGTGTGCACAAGGCCGCACATGTGGCAGGGGCCTCAGGCTGCCCACAGACCAGTATAACCTGAGATCACTAGCACCACCACCACCCCACAAAGCAGCAGCCACCTGTGGCTGAAGGCTGCCATATGGTCCATGGGGGAGGGAGGCCTGGCTGCCAAATCACATGCTTGGTGGCAAGACTAGGCCCCCAATGTGTGGAAGAAACTGTTGAAGAACAACACCCCCCCCATGGGCCAGAGCACAGCTGCCTCATGGGGTGTGTGAATATGGTGGCAGTGCTGGCTGCCAGCAGGCCCCAGCAGAGAATCATCTGCACACACACCCCCATGTGCAAATGCTGATCCCTGTGGCCATTCGTGACAGCCATCCCCGGAGCAGTAAACTGAGTGGAGAGGCATGCGACCTCTCCTTGGAACCCTGAGCCAGCATGAATGGGGCTGCGTTGTCTCCCAGCTTACCAGTGAGGTTGCCATGGAAGCTAAGGGCTTCTGCTTGACTGCCGAAGATGAGGTTGTTCCACCAAACTGAAGCCACAACTGGAGTGGCCCCACCCACTCTCCCTGCTCCCGAGCAGCCTCCTGTTCCCTCCCTTGCACCAGTTGCTTGTGGGCTGGATAAGAGCCCCAGACGAGCTGGTCCCAGTCCCTGTGTCTTGTGTTTGACACTCCTGCCTTAACAACCGCATTGCAAAAATGGTTGGAAACCGCTTGTTATAATGACAGTAGGATTTCATTAGTTTTTGAGATGGACACTTAAGTACAAGCATGTAGCCAGAAGACTGACCGTTAATCTTTATTTTTTTTAATATGTTTTTATTTGTTTTTAAATCTTCCTTAACAACAATGAACATCAAAAGTATTAAACAAGCAACAACAAGAGATAAGGATCAAGTCGCATCAAAATCTTATTATGTAGCAGTAAAAACTGTTTTAACATTTTTTGATCATTTCTCAACCAATTGGAAAGGGTAAGAAGTGCTGGCAATTATGCTACCTCTGTCAGTGAGGCCAGTGTGAGTACTGGATTAGGTCTGGATCTTAGATGTAAAATATTTTTATATGTAACTCAGTGTGTACAGTAGAAAGTTAGAGGAAAAGCAAAGAAGAATAAGTAGTGTTAGTGGGAAGAAGTTCTGCTTCTGTCATGTACTGCAGCCATGTACTGTATTTATGATCAGACACTCTGTGTTGCCCTGACCTGGATGGCCCAGGCCAGCTCAGTCTCATCAGGCCTCGGAAGCTAAGCAGGGTCAGCCCTGGTTAGTGTTTGGATAGAAGTCCAGGGTTGCTACAGAGAGTCAGGGAATGGCAAACCATTTTTTTAGCATCTCGTGCCTTGCAAACCCTGTAGGGTTGCCATCAATTGGGCTGCGACCTGATGGCATTTTCCACCACTACCACCATTCTGTGTTATGAGTGATGATCTGTAGACAAATGGCTTTTACTTGGAATATTAAATGGACTGTTTCCGAGGATAGTAAATATAGTAATTAAATCAGGGCTATTTTTGGGCAGGAACACGCAGGAATGGAGTTCCGGCTGGATTCAGAGTTGGCGACGCCCACTACAGCCAAAACATCTGCGTGCCTGGCTACAGAGGGAAGACTTGGAGAGCGACCCCCCCTGGCGACTCCGAGGCGGGCGGGCCAGGGGGGCCCTGGAAGGATCGGGGAGGCATTTAAATGCCTCCCCGTGCCTTCCCTGGCCTGTCCAAGGGCTGG
>NW_015170890.1:773300-797315 GCF_001447785.1 Gekko japonicus
TGGCGGGGCCTCCGGGCGGTCGGGGGGCGCAAAGAAAAGCCAAGGGACAGCTTGGGGGTGTGGCCTAATATGCTAATAAGCTGTGCTGTCAGGGTTATGGCCTAATATGCTAATGAGTTCCTGCTGGGCTTTTTCTAAAAAAAAGCCCTGGATTAAATCATTTAAAAATTGTCTTTTAAAGTACAGTGTTGCTGTTTTCTTTACAGGCAACTATGAAACCTACAGAGTTGTGTACTTAAGGGGTAACAGCAGGTTGGTTATACGTCTGTAGGCCTATGTGAAAATCCTTTGGTTTAAAATTTTACTGCATATCTATCCTTGATAAATTCTGGGGGGCAGTCTCTATCTCCAGCTAAAATCATTTCTGAAAACGTCTTAAATTTGCAGTGGGTTTTCACTTGGATCCCTTGGTATTTTATAATCTCTCATGTTCTTCCATAGTTTCACAGTGGAATGATACTCTTTCAGGAATCCTTCTGAATGTGTGAGAGATTTTTTCCCCTTAGGACAAAAAGATACTGCTTGGTGTGGCACAGAAAGAGAGAGTGGGTTTTGGGAACTTGTTCTGGCTCTGATCTGTTTGTGTGCCTGTATCCAGTCACACGAGTCAGTTGGTACTTTCTGTCCTCATCCCATTTCCTCCCAGGGCAGTATGTGAGGCTGGGGGAGTAAAGGTGAAGCTGTGAACAAATTTTGCACTGGGAACTGCTGATGTTTTATTTGTCATATCATTGCATCACCCGTTATTGCTGTCTGATGATGGTATGGTAGCTTTGTGGTAACCAGATAACTAAACACTTCTGCTGCTGTGTCAGAAATAATATACACCATTCCCTCGTCAGCAAAACATGGAGAACTGATGAATTTACTGTTAGAGGATAGATTAGAAAGCAGTTTTAAAATCTTAGTCTGTAGGTGCATATTTTAGCAATTTGAATATCTTGATTGTACTAAAATAACAGAACCTATTTTTATTAAGGAAGGGTTATGAATCACACGATACCTTGCCTTGAAGAGTTAAAAACTTGCACTGTGAAATAGTGGAATCAAAAAGGTACTATATCTTATAGTAAAACATTAAAATTATGGACAAAAAACTGCATTGGTACATAGCAGGGTTGCAAGGCATGGCCTGGCAACCAACAGGAAACCCAGAGGGACAGTGACATGGTGGGCTGCAACAGTGTAATGTAACTTCTGGGAAAGTGTGGAAGTGATATCACAACTCTCTAGGAATTGCTGGAAACTCTAGGGTAAAACTGTAGTGTCTGGCAGTTCTTAGAGAGAACTGGTTTTCCCAAGAAATTACATCATGCATTCAGCCTTCTGGCCATTAAATATATATATATATATCCTGCCACCATTGAGTGTCAGAGGTGAGAGATTCCCTGTACCCATTAGGGACTGGGAGGCCTAGAACATAAGTTCAAGGAGTAGGTCTTCTGGGAGAAAGAAAGAGTGAGAAAGACATTCTTTGCTTTTTGGAGCCTTCTCACCTTCTCCAGTTTGTCTATTTTTGTTGTATTTTTTCATGTATCATGTTTTATGAACTGAAAGCTACTTCAGGTCATCATGGAAAGAAAATTGGGATTTAAATAAGTAAACTAACTTCCTTTTTCACAAAATGAAATGGCAGTGGTAATGAAATGTTAGGATTCACCTTTTGTGGGCTGAATGGAGCACTACTACTGATACTGGTATTATTTTGCGTAACCATGATAATATTATTTGGGTTATTTAGAGTAAAATTGCTGTGTTGGTGCTTTTACTTAAAGTAAAGGTTTCCCTTGCTCGAAAGCTAGTCGAATCCAACTCTAGGGGGCGGTGCTCATCTCCGTTTCCAAGCCAAAGAGCCAGCGCTGTCCGAAGATATTTCCATGGTCATGTGGCTGGTATGACTAAATGCTGAGGCTCATGGAATGCTGTTACCTTTCCCACCAAAGTGGTACCTATTTATCTACTTCAATTTCTTGCTTTCAAACTGCTAGGTTGGCAGGAGTTGGGGCCAGAGACAGGAGCTCACTCTGTCAGGTGGCACTAGGGTCTTGAACTACTGAGCTATAGACCTTCCGGTCTGCAGCTCAGCATCTTAACCTCTTATAGTTTACTTAATATTTATTCAAAGCTCTCATGAACGTACAGTAGTTTGTTCTGATTCAGCTGCTTAGAACCAGACTCTTGGGAAAGGCACGTTTTGTCTTGATTATTGTGAATGAGTTGCTTTACTTTAGGCATGAGGTGCCAGGTATGAGTCAAGCGATTTAATCCTTTAATGGCTACAGAAGTTTCCTGAATGGGTAATTAATCTACAGGGATGTGTCAGATACCAGTGCCCAAAGGTGACTGTGGAAGAAGTAGCAGTTGTAGAAACAAGGCAAGAAGGACAGAGTTTGCAGCTGGAATTAGGTGAAAGTAGAAATTAGAAAGGAGATGTGGTGGCTCAAGTGGTTAAGATGCTGAACTGCAGGCTGTGGAAGGTCAGTAGTTCAGCAGTTCGGGACCCAGGTGCCGCATGATGGAGTGAGCTCCCATCTCTAGTTCCAGCTCCTGCCAACCTAGCAGTTCGAAAGCAAGAAATTGCAAGTAGATAAATAGGTACCACTTTGGTGGGAAGGTACCAGCGTTCTGTGCGCCTTGGTGTTTAGTCATGCCGGCCACATGACCACGGAAACGTCTTCGGACAGCGCTGGCTCTTCGGCTTTGAAATGGAGATGAGCACTGCCACCCTAGAGTCAGATTTGACTGGCTTCCGAGCAAGGGAACCTTTACCTTTACTTTTTAGACATGCTTCTTTGAAGACAGCCCAGGCCCTGGGGATTGGTTGACGGCTAAAGAGTTTGCCCCCAATATGCTATGCTTTATATTAGTAAATAAAGCAAAGACTGCAAAGACATCAAATGTTTCTAGTACTCTCATCCAAAGAAATGTAGAGATGGTTACAGTGGAAATTCTCCCTGCTCAAGGAAATGGGAGGCATGTAATGCTATTTTATAAGCCTGATAATTCAGCCATGTACATATAGTGTGGTATTAAGGAAGAACTTTTGGTCAGTAACTGGCTCAGAGATGTCACGAAGCTCCCCCAACACTCCCACCTTGTATATGCCAAATCAGCTAACTATTTTTAGTTTTCAGGATGCTTTCTTGGGATGAAGAGTTACTTCTCCCCAACTCCATAGAAGAGTCAGTGGAGGCATTCCAAGTGACGACTTTGTTGACCACTGCTTTAGAAAAACAGTATAACAGCACTGGGTCCTAAAAGGGTGGGTGGGTGTTGTGTTACTTTTTGACAGGGTGAAATCATTCTAAGGTGATTATACCACATAATTTTCCTGTGCTTTGGCAGCCGCTGCCACCGCAAGATTTGCACTCCCTGACATTTTGTGGTTGTGCCTACTCCCCCCCTCCCAAATGTCAGAATTCCAAGGGGCCTGCAGGCTCAAACTAGGGGGAGCACTGTTCTAGATTCATTGTCTGCTTGAATCTGCATTGCAGCACAAAATCTGCTTGAATCTGTGCAGAAGGTGATGAGGATATTCGAGTAAAAATATGTCTCAATGCTTGTAGGAAGGTTGCCTTGAATACGCCTTTTTGATATTCTATTGTAGGATAAATTACAGAAGACAGTGGAGAGTGTTTTTCACAAGTAAATTAAGCCTGAATTGGTTACAGATTGGAAGCAGGCAATACATACATACCATAGTGACTGGACCATTTCGGTTTCTTTGGCTTTTTAAAATTGTTAATAATTAAGGGGGAGGAAGAAATCTGCATTTTTGAATAATCTCTCTTTTCAGAAGACATTCCGTTAACTAGTGTGGTTTTTTTAAAATAAATTGTTGATGTTGAGGAAACATTTGGTCTAAGATCAGGTCTAGAGCTCATACCTGCTAGCAAGTTTTACAAACTGATAAAATTTATAGTAACAAATTACTTTATTATGGCACTTCCCCCTGTTTAAAGGGTACATATGAATATCTTTTGACTTTTTTTTAAAGCTGCATTAAAGAAACTACTGTAATTAGAAGGTTTTCTCCATCTTGTCTAGTCCATTTAAATATACCTTAGGTGCACAGGAGTTGCTGTAAGTTTACACTTTTGAAGCTGCTCTTAGGCAGAGATTGTTGCCAAGCCTAGTAATTTTGCCTTTGCTTATGGAAGAGCTATTAATTAGCACAGAATGGCTAATTAAACAAGGCAGAAGCTGAAACCATCTTGTTGTAGTATTCAGACACCTCTGGAAGATGCTAAAACCTAATGATAGCTTCCCAGGTGGGTTTGCCTCTAGTCCCACCCAGAGTAGCAGCATATGTTTATACTTTAAATACCTACAAACTATAATTGCCCACTGCTTAGCAGGCAAAAGGATCTTAAAGGATGCCGTAACGACATATGGCATAAAGACCTGCGTGCAGTACTGTGTGTTTTGGCTAGCAGGTACTTCTTAGGTCGGGTTGTCAACGCCAGTTTGGAAAACTCCTGGAGGTTTGGGGGCAGTGCCTGGGGAGGGAAGGGTGCTCAGCAGGCTCTGCAATCCACAGCTGCCATTTCCTCCAGGGGAATTGATCTCTGTAGTCTGGAGACCTGCTGTCATTGTGGGAGAACTCCAGGACCCACCTTGAGGTTTGTAATCGTGTGCACAGGTAGTTCAGATGAGCAGGAGTTTTTAAAAGTGTGCTTGCAAATCTACAGTGTGTCTGAAGGCAAAATTGCACATGTTTACTACTAGGTAATGGCCTCAAACACCTACAATTTTGTTTCTAATGATAGGTATTGTGCAGCCATTAAAACCTGAGTAACACCTTTAAATGTGTCTTGTGAAAGGCCTTAGACACTGTTCTTGGACAGGAGCTACTCTGTGAGTAATCAAATTTTTCCTTCCTTCTTCATGTACCTGGTGAATATCTGGAGCTATCACCTGGAACCTTTCTGCAAACACAACATTAAATTCATTTAAAATGTAAACAGAAAGGACTTAGAAGATTTAAGAGGGAAGGGAACGTAAGCCTCCTATGTTTTAGTTTATGCCAAAAACAAGCATTCTACAGGAAGACAGACTTTTTTAAAAAAAAATTCTCAAATGCAAAACTTTGTAGCCTGCAAACATCTGAAATATCCTTTCAGGGGGCTCGTTAGCAGCATGGCTTAACTATTTGTTATTCTTGAGAATCAAGTTTAAATCTGAGCTGTATTTAGATCTGAAAGGGGTCTGGTGTTTGGTAGCTCATGCTCATTTGAAAGGGATGCTTTGGCTTTGGAGCTTTAAATGCCAGTCTGGTATAGAACAGATACAAGTGCATAACCAGAGGACCCCACTTCTTGAGGTTGAAAGCTATCCTGGTTTGTGGGGAGGGGCAAAAAACTTCAATTTGCCAAGGAGCCTGCATTCGTAAGTTATGGCAAATTGGCGTGCCAATAATAAACCAGGAAGTGTTGAATCAAGCTCTGCGCACTACAGGGGAAGGAGGCCGTAGGAGCAAGGTGAATCTGTAAGTGTATTAAACTGTGATTGTGCCCAACATCTACAAAACCTCTGTTTAATGAGAGTTTGTTGTCACATATGAATGTAGCCTGTACAGTCTTGCTGGAGGAAATTGTTTCAGTCTGCTGAAATTGATAGACACAGTCTACAACAGGCCACATTCACATGAGCCCGTTCGCGGGGAGGGCAGGTCATAAATTTAAATAAATAATAAATATTGTTCCAGTTTTTTTACCTCCCATTGTGATACCTTTATTTGTCAACAGTATTTATTTTTAATGCCTCTCCCAGGAAGCTTGAATACCAGCATACTTGGAGCATTTCCTTACCATGTAGACACTGGTCAGGAAAAAAAAAACTATTGGGAAATAAACAAACTGTAACCCCCCCCCTTTAATATCTAGCTGGCATCTATCCGCCCATAACAAACCCCTTATTGCAAGTCCTATCCTCTGCTGCCAACAGGACAAGCTCCCTGCCCTCCTCTAAGTCACAGCCTCTCAAATACTTAAAGAGAGCAATCATGTTCCCCTCAACCTCCTCTTCTCTGGACTGATCAGTCCCAAGTCCCTCAGCCTTTCCTCACAGGGCTTGGTCACCAGGCCCCTGATCATCTTTGGCTGGGGTCACTTGTGCCATTTGGTGCAGAGGGGAAGCGAGCCTATTTCCCCTAGTTGAAATTGACATGGCGTTGCAAAATCACACATCCTTTGTAGCTGCGGGCTCAGCCCGTCACTGCCTGATCAGACGGTACGTTTGGGTGAGTGGGTTTGTTTTTTTTGCCTTTTGTTTCCCATGTGCATAAACGCGGAATCGCACCTCTGCACTGAGGGTTCCCCATGGAGTAGGCAGTTATGCACATACTGCTGAGGGAGAACCAAAAAACCAGCACGGAGTCAGGATGGAATGAGCAGAGCATCCCAACAGCATGAGAGCGTGCTTGAGTGATCAGACAGGGGAAAGTCCATCCATATCCCATCAGCAAGCATTAGGACACAACTTTTCCTGGTGTCTTTTAACTCCGCTTCTGTGGCGGAGCAGCATGGGGTGCCGACGACTGCGGGACACTTCCCAGATGTTGCAGTTTGATCATGCCCTTTAGATCAGTCAGGCATTTGCAGCTGAGTTGGATCTAACGGCACGTCTGACCATGGCCCTAGTTACTCTCTTCTGCACCTACTCCATTCTGTCCACAACCTTTCTGAAGTGAGGCCTCCAGAACAGCACACAGTGCTCCAGGTGCAGTCTGACCTAAGAGGACCCATGACATCTTGCGATTTGGATGTTATGCCTCTGTTGATACACCCCAGGACTAATGTTCCCTCTAAGCTCCACATTGTTGTGAGCAGAAATTCTGCCTCATGAGCGAGAAGTAGTAGCATTAAAGTTGTGAGTGAGTCTACATTTGACTATCATGTAAATTAGTTTTTTAGAAGATTATTTCCATAACATTGTAAAAATCTCAGAATAAATTCTTTTAAATGACATTTAAGCTATATTTTAAGAATAATTTTAACATTATAAGAGAAAACAGAATCAAGTCAAATTTCACCTACCCCTTTCCACTATATTAGTAGACCTGTCCTCTGGAGAACAGGGCTACCCAACCCCATCCCCTATATTGATAGACCTGGCCTCCAGAGAACAGTTCTACACACCCCAGTCCACTATATTGGTAGACCTGGCCTTAGACCATTGCCCTGCATTGAGCCTTAGAAAACATACCAGTACTTGGGTGGGGGGAAACTCTTGCAGTCTACTTTTTGTGTTTTTGTGAAATATGGCAACCAGCATTACAGGTCCAGTATAACAGAGGAGGATCAATCACTGTCAGAAACCTGCCTAATGTAACAGGAAATTGCTTAAATGTTATCAACCTGCCCAAACTACTTATTTATTCAAATATTTATATCCCACTTTTCCATGTGACTCAAGGCAGCTTACAAATCATACTGAAAAGCATAATAGGGGTGTACAAAAATCATTCTTTGGCTCCATTGTAGCCTATGGGGACCATCATACTCAATAGGCCCATAGGCTATAATGGAGACTCAATCTGGGGGTATCTGGGGTTCTGGGGGGGCTGTTTGTTTAGGTAGAGGTACACAATTTGCAGCATAGCTACTGGTGCCTCTCTTCAAAAAAAGCTCCAAGTTTCAAAAAGATTGGACCAGGGGGTCCAACTCAGTGGTCCCCAGAATGAGGTGCCCCCATCTCCCATTGTTTCCAATGAAGGAAAAAAATGCCTTGTGAGCAGAAATAGAAATCCCTGCACTGCCTGTTAAAATTTTGTGCACCAGCACCCCCTAGCACAGCTTAGAGGGAACTATGCCAAGGATCTCATTAGCCTTCTTTGTCACTTTATCACACTGACTGCTCATATTTATTTATTTATTTATTATTTCTATTTGTATCCCGCCTTGCTGGGCACGCTGGCTCAAGGAGGCTAACAGTGTTAAAATAACGTAAACAATACAGTGTTAAAACTATTAATAAATACAATACCACGTTAAAATAGCAACAGTTTACAAGTAAAACCAACAGATGATGGCAATAATCCAAATCATGTCCAATGATAGGAGTAGTATCCAGCGAGGTCTCAGGCCAGAAGATGTTCCAGGGCACATTGGGGATAGCACCGCCCCTTGAGGCACCCCGCACGACAGTGGGTGCCTCTGGGACATCTGCTCCCCTAACGCCACCCTCTGTCCCTGACCCTGGAGAAAGGAGACAAGCCATTGCAAGGCAAGCCCTTGGAGTCCGGTGTCGGCGAGGCAGTGGATCAGTAACTGGTGGTCGATGGTCAAACACCACCGACAGATCCAACAACACCAGTACCGCCATACCGCCTCAATCCAGATGCCTTCGGAGGTTGTCTGTGAGAGTGACCAGTGCCGTCTCCGTCCCATGACCTGGCCGAAAGCCAGACTGGAACGGGTCCAGCATGGAAGTGTCATCCATAAAGCTCTGCAACTGAATTGCCACTGCTCTCTCTAGTACTTTGCCCAAATAGGGCAAATTGGAAACCGGCCGATAGTTGGCCAATTCAGCCGGATCCAGTGATGGTTTTTTCATGAGAGGGCAGACCATCGCTTCCTTGAGTGCCCCCGGGAACAACCCCTCATTGAAGGACTTGTTGATAATGTCCCTGAGGGCACCTCGTAACCCCTCATGACTAGCTTTTATAAGCCATGAAGGGCACAGATCAAGGCTGCACGTGGCTGGGCATACCATTGAGAACAGTCTGTCGACTTCCTCAAGACTGAGTGGACTAAAATAATCCAGAATGGAACTAGAAGACGTGCATGGAGCCTTGAGTTCGCTCACTATCTCAATTGTGGCCGGGAGATCGCGGCGGAGCAGCAGGACTTTATCTGCAAAATAGTTTGCAAAAGCCTCGCAGCCAGTATCCAATTCTCTGTTCTTTGACCTGCCCTGTGACATCTCTGTTAATGACCAAATAGTTCTAAATAATTGTGCCAGGCGTGAGCTAGCAGATGCAATCGTGGCCGTGTAGAACTGTCTCTTTGTGGCTTTGACTGCCATCTCATAGGATCTCATAAACGTCCTATAGGAGGCTCTTGATGCTTTGTCGTGGGTGCGCTGCCACCGTCTCTCTAATCGTCTGAGCCCTTCTTTCATTTGCTGCAGCTCCTCAGTAAACCAAGAAGCCTGCTTAGAGTGAGGGCGCAGAGGGTGTCAGGGGGTGATAGATGGCTGCTGAGAGCCGGCCATGCCAGTCCTCAACAAGCTCATCTAATGAGCCGCCAGGGGGCATGGGATCCCGCAGAGCCATCTGGAATCACTGAGAGTCTATTTGGCTCCGCAGGCGAGCCAAAATATGCTCGCCGCCCAAATGGGGTTGGAGGGACACATTCATGCAGGCCTTCAGGGCATGGTGGTCCGACCATGGCACCGCCGAGGCAGTAATCCGGTCCACTGTAACCCCTGCCGTGAAGATCAAGTTGAGCGTATGCCCGGCCTGGTGTATAGGGGCCAGTTACATATTGGGTGAGTCCTAGTGCCGCCATGGACAACACCAAGTCCATCAACGGTACAGAGGCCGTATCATCGGCATGGACATTGAAGTCACCTAAGACTATCAGCCGAGGGAACTCCAAGCCCAGCCAGACACGGCCTCAACCAGAGATGGCAGGCTATCAGTTGGTGCGTTAGGCGGTCAGTACACCAACCAGATAGCCAAACTCTCCCCAGCTTCCCACATCAGGCCCGAGCACTTGGTACCTGCAAGCTTCAACGGTGGGAGCACCCTGTAGGAGTAAGCCTCCCGAATGAACAGCGCCCCTCCCCCCCCCACCCCTCAGTCTGTGATTGGTGAAGGACTGCAAACCTGGGTGCAGCCAACTGGAAGAGAGCTACTGTCTCCCCGTCTTACACCCAGGTTTCAGTCACGCACGCCAGGTCTGCGCCCTGTTCTAGCAGGTAATCCCGAAGGATTGCGGTCTTGTTATTTATGGGCCTGGCGTTGCACAACACCAATGTCGGAGGGGGGGTCCATAATCCCAGCCCCTCTGTCTGCCACTCTCGGGATGGGACACAGGCTGGAAGGGGCTGAGCTTCTCTGTTTCTCTGCCTCCTTCCCTTAATTTCTTGCCTGCTCCCACCGCTATACCTTCCCCACCCCATGAGCACTGGTATCCCTGGTCCAGTTGACATCCTTGCAGGTGTCCTTCACAGTGCCTCCACAGGCCGACCCTAAGAAATAACTGGTACATAGAGATATACCGCTGGAAATGCCACAGATGGTGTTCCTGTCAGCAACCCAATCAGCTAACCTCACTAACATCAATCAAGCAGCCTGTGACCAAATTACAATAGCTAAATCACCCCCTCTTGCTTTGTCCCGACACCCGCAGGAGAGGTAAGGATGGAAAGGGGGGGCAATCCAGATGTTTCAGTATTCTTTCTTGATGGAAAACCTGGTTCCGGATCCACACCGCTCGCTCTCCTGTCGCTCCGCACCGCTCGCTCACCTGTCTGTTGGTCAGGGTTAACGACTTCTCACAAGACGCAGGGAGCCCTGCTCCTCTGCGTAACTGCATCCCAGGTCCGACGGCTCGATGCTCTCTTCCTCCACCACCTCCTGAGATGCGTAGTGGACGCACAGCACACCAAGCAACAGCAGCGGCTCGGGTGGATGAGCAACAGGCAGCGGTAGACAACACGGCAGCGTCCTCGTCAGCATTGAAAGCAGCCCCAGCGGCGCTGGAACAGCAACAGGGCTGCAGCAAACAGCCGGACAATAGCGGCAGCAGCGGCAGCACCCCGATCCTCCGCCTGATCACTGACGATGACAACAAGCAGCTGCAACAGCCGGCAGCAGCCCGGGCTATAGCAGAGCCCCGTACCTTCACACACCCGTGGCAGCCTTCACCTCGCTAGAGCCAACGAGCACTGCCAAAGCCCGCTGCTGATGACCGCTGGGTCGTAAACAAGTGCCCCAGCAGACGCAAGCCGCACCCGCACATGCACAGAGCTGGCAAACTGGGAACTGGGTGCTCCGGCCCCGGCGTTTTATTTAGCTTACAGTTCACCTGTATCCCAAGATCATGTTCTCACACACACACAGTGCTACCCCATTCTGTATGCATGCTTCTCATTTTTGTTACCCAGGTGTATAACTGCACTTATCCTTATTGAATTGCATCTTATTCATGTCTGCCCACTTTTCCGGTGTGTTCAGATCTCATTGAATTTTATCTCTGTCTTCCTGGGTGTTTGCTACTCTTCCCAATTTGGTGTCGCCTGCATATCTGTCCTTCACCCCCTCATCCAGATCATTTATAAAAATATTGTAAAGTACCGAGCCCAGAACTGAGCCATGTGGCTCACCACTGGATACCTCCCTCCCGTCAGATGAAATGACAGTTTCCTATCCTCCTAACTCTCCTAGAATCCAGTCCGCCGTCCTCCAGTTTATTCATCAGAATATGATGGGGAGCCCTGTCAAAGGCTTTACTGAAATCCAGGTAAACAATATTGACAGTGTTCCCCTGACCCAGAGAGCTCGATCAAAGATGGAAACAAGGTTGGTCTGGCAGGACCTGTTGGGTACAAATCCATGTCAACTTACCTGTATCACCAAGTTGTTCTTCAGATGCTTGCAGATTGACCCCTTTAAAATCTCCAGTTATCTTCCATGGGACAAAGGTCTGACTGACTGGCTTGTAGTTTTCTGGGTTATCCTTCTGCCCTTTTTCAAAGATTGGGATAACATTCACCCTTCTCTAGTCTTGTGGCACTTCTCCCATACTCCAAGAGGTCTTGATGGATAAAGGCTCTGTAAGCTCTCTAGAAGGTACTTAGAGCACTCTCATGCACACACCATCTTTCTTGTGGGATTTGTCCTCATCCAATGCAGCCAGGTGCTTGACAACAACCTCTCTGTCCATGTCAACCAGCAGCCCAGATGCCATGCCTTGCCTACTACCATCTCTAGATAAGCCTGTTCTCTTCTTCAGGGAAAAAACTGTGGCAAAACAGGCATTGAGCCTTTCTGCTTTCTCTATGTCTTCTCTCAGAGTTTCTCTATTTTTACCCAGCAGTGGGCCTATTGCCTCTTTTACCTTGCATTTGCTCCTCACATAGCCGAAGAAGAAGATTTTCTGTTGTAATGAGCCTCCTTGGCCAATCTCTTCTCACTCTGAGCATTGGGGTTTCTGATTGCTGATCTACAGTGCCTGGCAATCCTCAGATACTCTTCTTTAGAAGTATGTTCTTCCCTTCATTTCTTGGACATTTCCTTTTTTCTTTGTTAGCTCATCATGCTATTCTCTGTTTATCCACATTGGCTTCTTGGATCCCTTACCATATTTTCCATCTTGTTGGAATAGTCATGGCTTGAGTTTGCAAGATCTCTTGTTTTAGGAGAGCCCATCTTTCACTTGCTTCTTTCCCTTCCAACATTCTTGCCCATGGAATGACTCCTCATGTCTCTGAGTTCATTAAAGTCTGCCCTACAGAAATCTAACATATGCATCTGGCTATGAACTTCCCTGGCCCTCCACAGCAAAGGAATTATAGGAGACCATGGTCACATTTCCCCACCACCTTTAACCCATCTACCAGCCCTTGACTTTTGGTTAACATTTAGTTGAGTCTGGCCAAGCCCCATGTAGCTGCCCTCACCAATTGAAAAAGGGAGTTGCTTAAACCTTAGTCACTACAGTTTAGTATATAGAGTGTTGGACTTTAACCAGTGGAGACTTGACACTGCAATAGAATTCTCGCTTGGTGCTCCTGCTCAGCCTAATCCGTCTCACAGGACTGTTCAGTGGATAAAATGAATGGAAATCCATCTGTGGCACTGTAAGGTGTTTAGAGAAGGGGTGGCATATAGGTTGTTGATGGCACCGATACACATGTCCTTGAGGATTGCAGATGTTGGTCATAATGATTCAGTGTGTCCCATAGCTCTTCCTTCTGCAAGCAGCCAATGGAGCCTTGAAAACTATGTATCCATTTTTTGGGGGAGGGTATGTATTGGAATAGTTCTCCCCACCCCTGATATTAATGCTCTAATGCATAAAAATCTGTCTTCACATTTGGGTGGAAAGTGAATCTATAATAGAAAGGGAGAGCAGTTTTTGGGAGAGCAGAATAATTCTTTGTTACTGGGATAGGGATAGTTAATGAGCATGGGGCCTAGGGGAGATATACGGATTTAGAACCTGGACCAAAATCAACTCCACAAGATCATTGCTGAACAACGATGATTTGTAAAGCTTAGCAGAATGGCACACTAAGAACAATATTACAGTTCCAACTAAGGGGTAGACAAAATAGGTTAAAAACCAGACAAAATGGAAAAAGAAAGATTTATGTGACATGAAGGGGAAAATGTGTAAAATGGCAGGGTAGATATTTGTCTGGGATAATCTTAAGAGAAAATATAATGCCAAGTTTGTCATTGTGTGGAGTATCCCAACATATTTGCACTGGAGATTTTCACATTCTGAGAGTTTTATTTCATTTTTAAATTTTTTTTTGAAAAAGCAGTTTTAAACTTGTGTCTATTGCTTTCTATTGTTATTGTTTCTGTTAAACATTTTGACATAATCTATTATCTAATATATAGATAATGTCTTTATTAATCTGCAGACATCTAAATATTTTTAAATTAAGTTCATTTTATGCTCAATATTTTCTGCTTTGAAGGTAGCTCAGAATATAGCAGACTGTAATTTTATTATTAGAACTCAAGAATCACTGGGAAAGACAATAATGCTAGGAAAAGTTGAAGGTAGCAGGAAAAGTGGAAGATTCAACATGAGATGGGAGTGACTCAAGGAAGCCACGGCCCTCAATTTGCAAGAGATGAGCAAAGCTGTCAACGATAGAACGTTTTGGAGGTCATTAATTCATACAGTCATCATAAGTTGGAAGTGACTTGGCAGCACTTCACACACACACACACACACACACACAGTTTTATTTAAGACATTAGATGGCCATTAATGTTGCAAGGTTCTTTATTTTGTAATGTGGACTTACACCAAGACTGTAATCAGGTATTGCATATAAATCAGTTTGTATGTCATGAAAATGAACTTGCTTTACTCTGGGCTTGTATGCTCTCTGCCTTGTGCTACTGGCCAAGACTTGTAATTGTGATGTCTGAATTTGGAGGCAGAAACAATGCAGGATTTTTTTTGTCACCCACAAACTGCGGTTCTAAACCATAGCTTAACCCTGATTTAGAACTTTAGTCCATAGACAAGAAGCACCTACCAGTTAGTCAAAATGCCCAGATTCTGAGGTTACAACTGGTGGTGGGTTGATCGTCTTAAAACCAGGAAGTTTTCAGTCTCTGCTCTGCTGCAAAGTGAGGAAGGAGAGGGGAAAGGCATGTGAAAGCTCAGGAGCAAGCCAACACTGTTATCACCACTGGCAAACTCCAGTTTGTTTGTAAAATCTGAAAACAGTCCCAATGTGGTTTTTCGTTCAGGTAATTAAGACCTTTAATTTTTCTGCCCAGCAACTCTCCTTCAACTCTAGAATGCAGCTTTTGCCACATCAATTCTTCTTTCTCTTGTTCTTTCATGTTCTCATATCTTTTCCTGTTGCCTTTCCTGTGTATTTCCTTACTTTAAAACAAATCTTTTAAAATACTGGCCGTGCCACTGATTTGACCCATCTTAAACCAGGATCTAATCCACTTGTGAGTCCTGTCCAACCAGTTGGAGGTCCAAGTAGAGTTTATTTAGCTCTATTGTATGCTACATTTTATAATCGATACCCTGATGAAGCTCATAGCAAAACACATAAGGATCCATAAGAGCTAAATAAGCTCTCTACCGTGCACCTTGCTCTTTTTTGTCTTTCCTGCCCACTGGTGCAGCAATCATTTTCCCCAACCAGTTGGAGCCCAGTGTTCAAGAATTATTTTAAGAAAGTAAGATCCCCAAAGCCAACCAGTTGGAGCCCAGTGTTCAAGAAGTTTTTTTTTAAAGTACGATCCCCAATGATTCAGACTGCCTGAGCAGTGTTTGACACAGAACCCTGCGGGGCATTACAAGTTTAGTATGTATGTCTCCCTCTAGGCTGCCTTGTTCCCATAAGTCATCCTGAATCTGGAGAGAGAGTTTGGAGAATATGCCACTTGTGTAACTGGTTTAGTGTGACAGGGTTGTGGGCTCTGGAACCATGTTCATTTCATCACACAACTACTTCTCAAGTCCATTGTAGCTCAAAACTATTTCAAAACAGGTGCAATGGTTTATTGAGTTGTGAGCTGGCCATGTGATGAAACCTTTAAACAGTTGCTTCCCAGGAGATTTGGCTGTTACTGAATCCAGTAACTCAAATGTTGGCATGCTATAAAGGGGTAGAATAGAAGCAAAAAGAAAATGGATACAGGAGAACAAGAGAGAAACATCTAATGACTAAGTACATTTTATGTGTGGCAGCCTGAAAGGTGTCATTTAATTGGGGATATATTTACTTTTAAAGGCCACAGCAAAACTGGATGGAAGCTGCTTTATTTATGGCCAAATATACTTCTGCTCTGGAAAACTAACTTCATGGGTTCATGCTTTAGATAAGATCTCTATGAATTCAATAGTGTTAAACTCCCCACTTTTTAGGCATACTCTTAATGTTGCCTCTGTCAAGGAACTGGAAGTGAAAATTAATACTGCATATAACGGTAAATAGGCAGCATATGTTGGCTTTTCCAGAAATAAAAGTGGAAGAAGGCAATTCACTCAGGATTTGAGGGGCAAGTAATCAATGTATTATGAGCTGGAGAGCTACAGTTCATCTACATATCCTAATTGCTTATCATTATCAAGTTGTTAAAGGCCATGTTTGTGAACGTTCTGTTCTTCTGAGAAGACTATTCCCAAAGGGAAAATTTCCTTGGGCTTTGATTGATGGTCCAAAGTTACTACATCATATCTTAACGAGAAACTTACATTTGAATAGGCTTCTAAGTATGAATAATAATTTTGAGTACTGGTACACATAATCATTCATATGGACATTGGACTAAGTATAAATATTAGCTGAAAATATTTGAAGACATAATTATGACAAATATTACAGAATAAATAAGGGTTGACTAGTCAGTCCTCTGACAAGGACAACCAAATGTAATAAGCCAGTGTCCTCTCCCCAGCATGGATCTTAACATCTGAAAACCAGGTTTTCCAGGAATGGTCTGAGTTTTTAGCAGCAAATGCATTCTGTTTTTAAGTAATGCCAACTTGTAACCCTTTACTGTAATGAAAATCAAGTGTTTGGTGGCCCAGATGTCAAGCATCTGTTGCATCCCTCCTGTAGAAGACTAGCCATGAAAGAGAAAAATCAGATTTATATATATATATCCTAAAAGAAATCAACCCTGACAGTTCCCTGGAAGGCCAGATAATGAAACTGAAGCTCAAATACTTTGGCCACCAAATGAGAAGGGAGCACTCACTGGAGAAGACCCTGATGCTGGGAAAGATTGAAGGTCAAAGAAGACGGGGACGGCAAAGGATGAGATGGTTAGACAGTGTCACTGATGCAACGAACATGAAATTGAGCCAACTTCAGAGGACGGCGGAAGACAGGAGGGCCTGGCGGGAGCTGGTCCATGGGGTCGCGAAGAGTCGGACTCGACTGTGCGACTGAACAACAACTCAGTGGAGGAGGGAAGGAGTGTTCCTCTTGCCAGAGGCACCAACTGAGATGGGGATCAATGGCCCCTCCCCACTTGGCAACCCTGTCCCAGTTCTACCACTTCTGCTTCTCACCTGCCATAAGATTGGAAGGAGGGGAGCAGCCAGGCAAGTGGCATGTTGCTTCAGGTTGTGGCAGGTGGGCTGAGAAACACTCCCCACCCCCACAGGTGCTCTGGCTGGGCTCTCGCAGCCCTGGGGAGGAACACTGGCTGCACAAGAAGAAGGCAGGCAGGACAAGCCACGAGGGTAGTGGCAAATATCTGGCTGTACCTGGCTTCTTCTTCAGGCTTACCGAAGCCCAAACACAGAGCAGGATGGGAGGTGTGTCTGCCATGGGGGGCCTCCCTGGTGGTGAGGAGGAACCTAGTTTCTTCTCCTCTCTCTTTAAGGCTGAGGATGATGCAGTCCTCCTATCTTGTAAGGCCTAGGCAGCAGCTGTGGACCTCTTGCAATAACTCGGCAGCCCCAGGGTGGGAACCACCACACTAATACATGTGAATGAGTATTGGTTTTATTTCTTGCAGTGACTACTTCAAATCTGCTGTTGGAAGGTGCTCTTAAATGCAGCGGGTTTGCCTCCCTGCTGTTTGCTCCTTATTTGCTTAATACGAAACAATTACATAGTTTCCCTGTATGAGTAGGTGTCCCATTAATTTCAGCAGAGGGATCAGTTTCTTCTTGTGGAAGTGAATGGGAAAGTTGTCCGGGTAAGCTCCATGTGTACCTTAGAGCTCTTCCTTGACTTAAGGTGTGTATATGTTTGTCCCCTTGCTTATTATTTTGCAGGAGCAGGTGCCAGTACTAAAAACGAAGTTACACTTTTCTTTAGCTGTTGTAGATTTCCCGAGTTGTATGGCCGTGGTCTTGGCATTGTAGGACCTGACGTTTCGCCAGTAGCTGTGACTGGCATCAGAGGTATAACACAGAAAGATGGAGTACTCTCTGTGTCAAGATGAGAAGAAAAATGGTAGGCAGGTAATTTATATCTACTCAGGAAGGTGGGGTAGGGCTGAGTCATTATCTTGTAGGAGTTCCCCAGGCTGTGGACATGCTAATGGAGGAGCTTTCCTGAAGAGGTTCTTTTGTGTATGGATTGTTTCCTGAGGAGGTTTCCTGTTTCCTGAGGTGGTTATTTTGGCTGTTGGAATTCTAATCTTATCTGTAATGCTGTTGTCAGATGCAGAGCCTTTTGTGTTTTTCAGGACAGGAAACCATGCCCTATTTAAACTCTCTTCTTTCTGTTTATGAACAGCATGGTATTAATTCATAGTCTGTTAGATTGCTCAAAAGCCCAACTTTTAAACAACTTCTGGCCACGGCGGCGCGAATGGCGACCGGCTCTCGGGATGCTCCCGGAGCCGGATCGCTCACTTGCAGTCTGGGGGGGGCCCGCGTGAGCGGAGGTCCTAAGGAGCCCTAGGGTAAGGGCTCCGAACTAGGGGGCGCTTAAGGGAGTAAGCCTCTTGTCGACCAGAAGGTCGGGAATTGAGGCTCTCCCTCTGCCTCAAACGGCCCCGGCTGCGGCGTGCCCTGTAATGGGGACTAGCAACGCCACCGGAACATCGGAGTGATGGAGCGAAAAGGCAAAGTTTGAACAAAAGCGAAAAAGCGATGAACTGTGAGTTGGTGACTGATTTTGAAGCGATTTTATAAACGCGTTCGCACCCCCCGGGAAATCGAAAGGGAGGGGGAGGCTCCCCCCATTGAAAGAAATGACTTTTTAAAAGAAAAGAGGGTGGCGAAGCGGAGAATTGTAGAAGCGAATTACCTTTGGGGAAAGAGCAGAAAGCGGCAGTCAGGGACGTCTCTCTGGGCTGTGTAGCATGAACTTTTGAAATATAAACAAAAACGAAGCATGGCGGGGCAGAGAAAGCCGCCCGAGAAGCAGTTGAAGAAGATGGGCGGGACGTCCTGTCCAAGCCCTTCCCCTGCTGTCAATCAACAAGAGGGTGAACATTTGCGCCATCTGCCCCAGGAACTGCAAAAAATCAACCAGAAGCTGGATAGTATGGATAGTGCCTACACTGTGCAGCAGAAAAAGATGACAGAGACAGCTGACAAGGTAGATGATATTGCAAAGAAATGTTTGGCATCAACGGAAGAGATACAGAAAGTTAAGAAAAAGGTCATTAAAGTGGAAAAGTACCAAGAAAGACAGGATAATAAACTGTTATTGCTTCAAATGGAGAAAGCAAACTTGACTCTTCGATTCCAGGGTTTGAAGGAAGAGGAAAAAGAGGACCTCAGAGACATTTTGGCAACAGCCTTAGCACCACTGACCGGCAATCAAGCGGAAAAAATAAAAGAGGAGATGGATTTGGCTTATAGAGCCTATTCCAATTTCACAAAGAAAAATAAATTGCCTGCAGAAGTGGTAGTGAAATTTACAAAGCAACGTCTCAGAGATCAGATTTTAAAAGCAGCTTCGGCAACACCCTTGAAAATTGGAGATCAACCGATAAGAATTTTGAAAGATGTTCCATTTGAAATCAGAATGAAGAGAAAAGAATATAAAGGGTTGACCAAGTTCTTACAAAATCACCAAGTGAGTTACAGATGGTTGGTGCCAGAAGGACTGGTCTTTAAATTTAAAGACAGAAGAGAAAAGATAGACTCTATCTTTAAAGCTCAAGACTTTTTGAAGAGGCACGCCAGTTCAGAAGAAGAAGCAGAACTTGCTAAGTGGATGTCGGGAAACAACGATGAAGACAGCAGTTCTGAGGGAGAGGTGAAGGATGAGGAAGACAAAGGAGCGACTGGCACAAAGTACAACTTGAGAGATAAAAAAGGGAAAGGCCCCAAGAATTAACTGTTTTGGATTATACTGTAAAAGTAATTCTAACCCCAAAAGGACATTACTAACATATTAACTATTTTTTTTTTGAAAACTAAAGAAGAAAAGAAGATCACCTACTCACAGAAAAAAAACTTTGACTTTAACTTTAAATTTGAAAAGTTTAATTTACTAATACTTAACATCACTCAACTCTTTTCTTTATCCCTCTATATTCCCTCCCTATTTTTCTAAGTAAACTGAAATTCTCTCCTTTTTAGGAGAGGGAAATAAAACTTTAATAAAAAAAATGCCCAACTTTTAAACAACATGAAAAGGAAACTTCTGATGCGAGCAATGAGACATGAAATGGGTTTGCTGGTAGTCAAACAAGCAGCAGATGAAGTGTTAACAAATTTCCCCGTCTTGATATCTGACACTGTGTATCATCGTATTTATGATTCTCCAGGGGCTTCCAAATAAGCATATTTCTGTGGAGTATTTTCCTGAGAATAATGCAAGTTACATTAAAAGTTGTTTTATGTAAGTTCTGTTCTTTTATTACATAGATCTCTTGTTAATTTCAGATGACAATATCTATCAGGGAAGCATATCTCAAAGGCTTTAAGAGTCTATTCTGGTTCCCTTTGTCAGGAAATACAATCTTATCCTTTTTAGTTCCAAAAATAGATTGAGGGATGTTTATCCCAAAGATTTTGTAATTTAACTTTGCTAAGAAGATGGTGCAACCTGGTAGAGAAGATGTCTCCATTTTAAAATCTAAATCTATCCTCTGTATGTTTTTTCTGGACTTGAGATAGTTTGCAAACAATGGCTCTTGTGAAGGGACTCTTTAGTCACCAGACCTGTTTAGAAGAACACATATGCAGTGTGCTGACTTCAGATCCTTGAGTTTTTGGAGGCTTTCTCAAATACAGGAATTTAAAAACAATGTTGAAAAAGGGTTTTATTTCCTTGAAATGTTCATATTTTCCCCATTAAAAGTTTATATTTGTATTAGTATAAAATTACTTTTTTGGAATCTATTAATAGGAAGAGGATCCTTTCTAAATTCCATTACAGAACTCCACTCCTGGATTGTTAAAATATAATACCGCCATATAAGTCTTATCTTCATAGAGGAACATTGTCATAGTGGCCCCAAATCATAATAATATATTTAGCAATGTAAGTTATCTGCCTTTTAAAAGTGCTTGACTCTTACAAATGGTTGCCATAGCTGTGTATTTATGTAGATAAGATTCAGATGGGTAGCTGTGTTGGTCTGAAGCAGTTCTGTATATTTATGTGTACTTTCTCAAGAGGCTGAAAAGATAAGTGACAAACCGTTTCAGCCCAGAAAAATCATATGCATTCATGACCTTTCATGACCTTTAAAAAGAGCCACACAGGAAATGAAGCATAAACTCATATTTAACTTCATGGTTCCAACAAAAGACAGGAAATTCAAAGTTAAGGCTGACATCCCATCTTCAGTGTGTCTTGGTGTGGGCTTCTGAGTGAAACAAAACCAAAAAACCCCCATCATCCCTTGCTTTGAATTTCCTGTCTTTTTCATTTGTTTTGTTTCACATCCTAAATGTTCTTTAGGGCTGATTATTTTTGTACTATGTTTGCAAGAAGTTCTCATGTGCACTTTACCTTATGAGCAAAGTAAGTGGTTTGTGTCTAAATACTCCATTCTGCCTACCTACATTTTATGTACCATTTATTTATGTAATGGATTTTTTTACATCACAGAATCTTAAACTAGTGGTGTACAATTACAGTGTTCTCCAGTAAAACAAAGCACCTTATTAGCAGCATAAAATCACAATTACAGATAAAAACATCACCTTAAAAATAACTCTGCATAAAAGCTAGCAAAACAGATAGAAACTCCCATAATGCAGATTAAGAATAAAAGTCTGAAATAAAGCATCCGAAGGCCTGTAAACAGAAAAGGGTCTGCACCTGAACCTGGCCAGTCTAGGTTCCCAGTGTGCTGCTATGGAGTTGGGGGTGTTCTGCAATAGAAATACCTGTGCTGAAAAGACCTGTCTCTGGTGACCAGCATCTAATGCCCAAAAGTGGAGGGTCACACAGAGAAGGAAATGGTGAGGTGGTCATTCATAATTTTCCTCTCACACGAGAATTCCTTCAATAGCCCATTGTAAGCTGCGAGCCAGAGGAACTGGGTTGGATCCAAAAGTTCAATTTTGGAAATGGTAGGGTTCCTTTAGCTAGCACAAGGATCATTTCACTAGTGTAATGCACCTCTTCCAATGGGGGAGGCTGGGCCAATAGCAGAATGGAACTTTGGAATCCATTCCAGCCAGTTGTAACCCGTGCAAAGGTTAATTTGTTTATTTAGGTTAATTGTATAGGCTGGTAAAAATTGTGGAACATATTTGCTTATTTTTGCCCCCTCAGAGAGTAGACATTGCATGATACAGCTTCAATCCTAATTGTATTCTAGGTTACACTGAAGTCACTGAATTCCTGGAAATGAAAATTCAGCTAAGTGGGTGTAGCTTTTTTTCGAGGACCAGTGCCAGGTATCTTTAGGTGTCCATTATGGCTCTCTTAAGGCTACGTGGTGTGGATGGAGAAACTCATAAATACTTCACCTGGCTTTACTGATGTAGATTGGGATCTGGAATATTTTAGTGAGAGTATCAGATCTTTTCCTTATTATAGTCTTTGCTGATTGAAAATAAAACTACTTGTGCCTCAAGAGGAGGCTGAATCATATTTTAGTAGATGAAATATTTATTTTGTTTTATATTCACAATCATTGTCTCACACGCCATTGTCTCACACATCAACCATACAAGCCTAGTTTTCAAAGCATTCACTGTTATTTATTAAGTAATGATCCTTATTCAGAGGCAGGCCCATTTGCTACACTGGGGTTTAAATAGCAAATCCCCCACATCGATGGAAGGTTTTTTCTGCCATTAGGATTTTACCGTGCACATGTTTGGAGCAGATCTAATGGTGCTTGCTTATTTTATTAATCCATACTACCTTACCCAAAATTCCAAACTGTTTAATAATCATATGAATAAATCCAAATTTATCCTAATCATGTCTACTCAAAATCCTACGCAAGGCTATTCAATGGAACTTACTCCTAGAAAGGTGTTCTTGAGATTGCACTGTAATTTGCAGCAAAAAAATGTACATTCCTGTATGTGATATAAAATTGCACCAAAAAAAGTGCAGGAGTTACCTCTGCTCAGTCAAAACCATTCATACCCTTCTAGGGTTGCCAACCCCCAGGTGGAAGCGGGGGGATCCCTTGATTTCACAGGCACCTGTCTGCCGCCAGCCAGCTGGCCAGTGGGGGGGGGAAGCCTCACCTCCAACAACTGCGTGTGGTGGAGTGGGGAGTCAATCCTGGTTCTCCCAGTTTAGGGTCCACACACTTACCACTACACCAAACTGTAGTTGTGTGGTTACTATGTCTTTGACACAGATTTTACGTTGAAAGAACAATGTAACCATTGAAAACGTTTCATCAGTGCACAGGGCTCTAACACAAGAGTAGTGCTCCTTTTAGTCCAGCATCCTGTTTCACAGAGGAACCAAGAAACCATTCATAATGCTGCCTCTTAGCACTGGTTCTTAGCAGTTTAACTGCCTCTGCGACTAGGGTTTAGTGTTGCCTATCTGACTTTAGAAGTGGGTGAGTTGTGAAAAACGTTTCGATGAAGCTTACTTATGTTAGCCCAGTGTAGACGACCTGTCCATAAGTGGTGACATGAGGTGGAACGGTGAGGGAGAGCAGGCACAAGGGCGCTAGCTACACCCCTTACCACCATGTGATCTGCACAGTGCAGAGGGAGTGCCCACATGTAATAAGAATATAAGAGACGCCAATGTTGGATCAGGCCAAAGGCCCATCCAGTCCGACACTCTGTGTTACACAGTGGCCAGAAATACCAGGTGCCATCAGGAGGTCCACCAGTGAAGCCAGGACATTAGAAGCCCTCCCACTGTTGACCCCCCCCCAAGCACCAAGACGACAGAGCATCACTTGCCCCAGAGTCCCTATCTATACCTTGTGGCTAATAGCCACTGATGGACCTCTGCTCCATATGCTTATCTAATTCCCTTTTGAAGCCGTCCATGCTTGTAGCCGCCACCACTTCCTGTGGCGGTGAATTCCATGTGTTAATCACTCTTTGGGTGAAGAATGTACATCTCCTCCCTGTGATCAGCAATGCTGCTTTCTGAACATTGCTCATCACAGGGAGGGGGGGGCATGTGCTTGGGTACTTCCCCATGCCTTTGCATTTTGCAGATTACTTGACAGTTTCACAGAGGCGTTGGGGGGGCCAGCATGCCTGCTCGCCCTCACTGCTTGGTGGATCAATCCATGGATGTGTTGTCTGCACGGGGCTGCTGAGTCAGATTGCTCTGTCGAGGTCTATTTTGATCAGCAGCCTCTCATTTCACGTTACCTCCTTACTACTTGATCTTTTTAACTGGAGATGCCTGGGATTGAGGTTGGGCTCGTCTGCATGCAACGCAGATAGTTTACCACTAAGCCACAGTCCCTGCCTTTCT
>NW_015170890.1:797353-810400 GCF_001447785.1 Gekko japonicus
CATAGACAAAACAGGAAATATGCCAGTTTCCAAAGAGATGATTCAACTTCCCCGTGGGTACTGTGATAAAGTTTGTGGTATCTTTGAGTTTTTTCTTCTGCTGAAGAATGTGTTCCTTCCCATGAAAAAGCCCTCTGTTTTTAAAATCTTACCAACACTCTTCCAGAGATTGAGAACTGTCTGTGTTTGCATTAGGTTTAGTTAGTTGCTAGTGCAATCTTGTTATACATGCCTACTTCAGTCTGAATCCAGATCTTCTGTGTGATATTACCAGAAAACCAAAAGACACAAAAATGTAGGGCATGTATAATTTGTAAAACTGCAAAACGTCCCATGCAACTGGCACATACAAATCGCAAATCAAAACACTTTCTTGTGATACCACATTTCCCACTGCTGGAATGCTGTTGCAGTGATTCATGGAGGAATACACATGCAAAACCTTTGCATCATCCATGAATGATCACTGAGTAAATTCTGGTAGGATTTTGTTATCCTGCTTATGACGTTTCAGGGAAAATGTGTGGATTTTCAATTGGATCATTAAAAAAAAAATGCACTCTATTGAATTAGTTAAAAATACTTCCTTGTGGATGTGATCTCTGGGCAAAGCTATATGTCGTTCCAACAAATGTTTGTTCCTAGATCCGTTTGCTGAGCTAATATAAGGACATTAGAAATAAGTGAATATAAGGACATGGGACATGGGTGAAAAGAGGAAGCAGTCAGTCTTTCAAGGATAGTCCTCTACAGATGTGATTCCATGAAACTGTGTTTCTCCCAGAGAGATTATTTCTGGTCTTGAAAGGTTGGCTGGGGGAAAATGAGCTAAAATGGGCTAAAATTGCCTGTGGGTATCTTCAAGGAAAGATTAATAGGCAGAGGAAGGATTAAACTCTTCCCTTTCACCTGCAAGTTCTCCCCTGCAAATATCTTTCCCCCCCATGTAGGTGGAAAATCTACGGTTGCTCATAATGCCATGTTCCTGTGTCACCTGCCTTAATTTGGTCTGTGTTTGAGATATTTTTTTCTCGTGCTGGTGTGTTAGACCCTAAGGAATTTCTAAACTCTTTAAGAGGAAATTCCTTCTTCCAGCGGCTACTCCAGAATAAAAAGGAGTACTGCTGATTGACTGAGTCATTTTGCTGAAAGCTGCTAAGTTACACTGTTGCACTGTTATGTAAACATGTGTTCAGTGTTTATATATAGAGGCCTTTTTCTGCTGAGTTCCAAAGCTGTTTACTAAGGTAGTTTCTTCCATGAACCTCATTAGGGCATAGAAGCATTGTTTCTGAAAGCAATATTTCTCAAACATAGCATGAAGATGGATAATTTGAAGTGTGATGGAAGTGGCTTAAACAAATGCCTTGAAAGCAGGGAATGTGCTTAAAAATGTGTTAAAGACATGTTAAAAATCTATCATGCCTCATAATGGCTTTCTCCCTTACTCTGGGCCTCTACTGCACCCAAACATTCACGATCTGTTCAGTAGTTAAGCATGTAGAGACCATGTTTGCAGAAGTGTGGATACTGCAGTGTGGATTAGGTCCAAGGGAACCTGGAACTGGAAGACCTGATTTACCAGTCACTTAGACTACCAGAACGGTAGGAAGGGAGGTAAAATGGCCTAAGTAAATCCAAAGGACCCCACCCCCACTAGAAGAACATCCCTTTCTTAAAGTTATCTTGTAAGCTACTTTGCCAGTATTCAAGTATTATATCTTTCCCCCCAAGAGGTGCCAATGAATGAAAATATTAAGGATGAAATTTTGATTGTGAAATGCCAGGCATCAAGTAACAACACAGCTGTGGAGGCAGCTGACACTGCAGCCTCAAAATACTGTGAGTCCTTGCAGTATTTGGACAGGTCGCACTGTACTTCTGGAATGACATTACAAAGCATGGGTATTTACACAATAGTTTGTCTTAGTGATGGGCACAAACCTCGTCATGAACCTAAATTCACCATGAACCGAGGTTCATGCCCATCCCCTATCAACAACCCTCCCATGACCCTCCACATGTTTATGTTCATGCAGCTTGTGGTGGGAAGTGGGGGGGGGGGTGAGAGGGATCGCTCAAATAGCTTGCATCCATTTCAGCCTAACAGCGGGGCTGGTGTGCTCATCAGCTGTTAGGCCGAAACAGATGCAAGCCATTTCAGCAATCCCTCTCGCTCCCCCCCTCCAGCTTCCAAGTGAGGGGGAACAAAAGGGGTTAATGGCTCACAGCCCTTTAAACCTAACAGCTGATGGGCATACCAGCCCCTCTGTTAGGCTGAAATGTATCTGTGTGTGGTGGGGAGGGCTGTCCCAGCCACAGGCAGATCCTGGCTGTCATGGCTTCTTCTCCCTAAGCATGCTGAGCCCGCACAGCGGGGAGGGCAGGGTATAAATTGAATAAAATAAATAAATAAATAAATAAATAAATAAATAAATAAAATGCTTTGAACTGTGCCACAGGAGGAAAAGCTGAGCCCAGGATCTGCGTGTGGTGGGGAGGGCTCTCCCATCTCCAGGAAGATCCTGGCTGCCATGGCTTCTCCTCCCTCAGCACACTTTAAATTGTACCACAGGAGAAGCTGAGCCCAGGATCTGCATGCGGTTCTCCTCCTGTGACGACATTCTACAGCATCACGAACCTCACAAAATGAACATTGGTTGGACCAAATAGCTCACATTTTCATATTATTGGATAATATCAGATCTAATTACTAGGAGCATATATGAAACTGGTAGCTAATAAAAGCTGTTGTATGTATAATTTATGTAAATCTGTATGTATGACATATAGAATGAGAATTCTGTGGAAAATTTTGTAAGTAAAATGTAGAAGCTCAAGAATTGTGTTTAAAATGGGATAAATATAAGCCTACATAATTACATTGTTTGTCTTTCTCAGCAGAAAGTCTCTTAAAGATTAACTGTTTTGTAGTCTAGAGCCCATTTCAACACTGTTGTGAAGTGGTTAGAGTGTCGGTCTAAGATCTGGGAGACCCAGGTTGGAATCCTCACTCTGCAACGGAAGCTTGCTGGGTAGCCTTGGGACCACTCAGCCTAACCTCCTTACAGGTGGTTGTTAGGATAAATTGGGAGACCGGAAATGACGTAAGCTGCTTTGGGTTCCCATTGGGGAGAATGGCAGGCAGGCTATACATGAAGTAAATAACTCATATATATCAGACGGGCTGTGGCCTGTGATAGGTTATGCCACATCGGTAGTCTGTAATGTGTCAAAAAACATCAAGGTTTCCAGTTGAATGAATCTGAAAGTTTGATTTAGTTAGCTGCTGGTGATTAAAACATGTGAATATTACATTTTAAAATGTTTGTACGATGTTTGCTGGTCTCTGGTCCTCACAGTCTTGAAGAGTTCCCATTTCTTCCAGTGAAATTTGCTTCCACACATTGTATACAGGAGCAATAAAGGGTATTTTTATTAATGCGTGTTTTTCTTGTTTTCAGCTGAAGGGCATGCAACTAAAATGCTTCATGGTGCAGTCCCACTGCGGGGACTTTGCAAGTTTTGTGATGTTAAGTCAACAACCTGCACAAATGAAGGTCATTGCTTCAGTGACTGCAACATCACTTCGATCTGTGAAGATGTGAATGAAGTATGCGCAGCAGTATGGTAAGTTCATTCTAGCTACATGCATGAATTCGTATTTGGCTCATAATACCCTTTTAGATCAAATCAGTCAATCCTAAAATAAATCAACCCTGACTGTTCCCTGGAAGGCCAGATACTGAAGCTGAAGCTCAAATACTTTGTCCACCAAATGAGAAGGGAGCACTCACTGGAGAAGACCCTGATGTTGGGAAAGATTGAAAGTCAAAGAAGAAGGGGATGACAAAGGATGAGATGGTTAGACAGTGTTATCGAGGCAATGAACATGAAATTAAGCAAACTCCGGAGGACGACAGAAGACAGGAGGGCCTGGCGTGATGTGGTCCATGGGGTCGTGAAGAGTCAGACTCAACTGTGCGACTGAACAACAGCAACAACCCTTTTAGTTCACAAGAGATTCCAGGCTTTTTAGATACACTCATTCAAATACTTCCTCCCCTTATTTTGTCTTCACTTTGCATTCTTATAATAGTTGTGAGCTTTTAAAAAGTTGGATGACAAAATTTCTGTGTTGTGTGAACTGCTCTGTTCCAGCAGCGATTGTTTTCTAAAACATTTTGTATTTTAACTTCGTTTGACTGCATTTGTCCACAGCATTATCAGAGTGGAAACAGATCCGAGTCTTTCAGATAACTGTGGAGTTTGAATGACAGACATCTCATTTCATATTATTTACTAACCATATGCATTAATCAAAACTATGAGAGGCATGGGCCAGTGTGGACTAGGAGTTAGAGTGCTGGACTAGTATGTGAGAGACCCAGGTTTGAATCTCTCAGCCTCACCTACCTCACAGTGTGGTTATGAGGTTAAAATGGAGGAAAGTGGGGAGAAAGGGAGGGTAATAATGAAGTAAATAAAAATAGAATCCATTCTTTCATTTTTTTATGAGAACAGTTATTTTGTGAAATGAAACGGAATTGAACAGATTTTTTTCTTCTGTGCCTGTTGCTGTTGAAGAGAACCTTGGCATGCGTACTATAGTCTATTTATTGCATTTTGTGTCCTGCTGTTCCTCCAAGGAGCTCATTGTTGTCCCTTCCTGCATCTTATCCTCACAAATCATATGAAGTAAGTTAGGCTGAGAGAGACGGTCCCAAGGTCACTGTGAAGGTTTGTGGCTTTTTAATGACATTAGAGTAGAATGATGCGAAGTTTGCGCAGTGTGGTCTCTCTCGCAACCTCCACCTGGTAGACTGAACCTAAGTAGCTTCTAAATGCAGTGATCCAAGTACATTTGAGGAAATTTATTGCAGCCTAATTAATGTCGCTGCTTGCTACTGTGGTGGCATTTGAGTTCTTCCCTGTGGTGATGAATGGACTATGCTTTAAAAAAGTGTCCTACCCTCCCTAGAACATGATATGAGAAAGAAATTGGGGGGGGGGAGTATTTTTTTTGTCCTGGGAGAGGGGAATTAAGGATCTTCACAAGAGCCTTGAAACTATTTACAAGTTTGACTCACAATATTTGCCAGACTTATTCAGTTAAAACTCTTCTGAATCTTCGGCTTTTCCATAGCTTCAGAAATTCCACAGTATGAGTTCCTTCTAGAAACTCCAGATCTTTAGCCAGTTTTTTCCAGAAGACAGGCTCTGTGACAGGTACAGTTTCCTCCTAAAGCATTCACTAAATTACCCTGCTTCCCCCAAGAGGCTGGCTCCAAGACCTACATAGCTGCCTGAGAAAGGATCCCCCACCACCACCAGCCTAACCCTTTGGTACCACAAAACCTATCTCCTAAAGTATTCACTGTATCAGTTTGCTTTCTTCCAAAGCCAGGCTCTGAAACCACACATTTTCCTGGGAAAAGATCTCTCCAGTCTCACTCTCTGGCAGTTCACAGATTTTTCTCATCCAGTCCCCTTCTCATCTGGCTCCTCCAGCATTCCATGGATCCTGACTGGTGGTTAGCTGCCGTATATACACTACCCAAAGGCATACAGTGGTGTACAACCCTTAAGCAAAAGCTCCCATCAGAGCTGGAAAGATTCAGGGGGGTCCCATTTGCAATGACTGGTCCCATTTGCAAGGTATCATTGGGTTGCCAACTTCCAGGTGGTGGCTGGAGATCTGAGATTACAAGTGATCTCCAGGAGACAGAGATCAGTTCACCTAGAGAAAATGGCTACTTTGGAAGGTGGACTCTATGGCCTTATTATACACCATTGAAGTCCCTCCTCAAACCTTGCCCTTCTCAGGCTCCACCCCCAAAATCATCAGGTATTTCCCAGCCCAGAGCTGGCAACCCTAATCATGACCCACGCTGTTCCATTTTCCAGGCACAGATCATATCCAACAAAGAGCTAACCGTGCAGAGGAGACTGCTTCAGCACATTCTCATTTTATGCCTTTAAAATTTGCAACTCCAGTGCATGCGAGGGAAAATGCCTAGCAACATGTCAACACAATATTTTCCTGCAAGTTTTGCAAAGTGAGGATGAATTCCATTCAGTTCAAAAAGCAACTGACTCTTGCTACCCAGTATATGAAAACAAAATGCTGATAAATGAAACATTTTTATCAGACCAGTTTATTTTGGTAACCTTTTGAGTTACACAGAGCTTGTCTTTAGGCAGTCTGAGAAGCTAATGTTTCATGTTGTATCTTCTGTAACACAGAGAGTTCACTTGAAGATATTCCCTATTGGTTTAACTTCTCCCTTTTTAAAAAACAACTCTGTTTAAAATCTCTCATTGACTTCTGAGGAGGGCTGGGGAGCAGATGGTACTTTTAAAGGTTTCCTCCAGTTTGACTCAAGCTAGCTGTTTTACTCACAATGATTCACGATGGCTTTATTTATGGCACTATTTGCTGAGTTTCATATAACATAAGAACCATATGTGCCATTTCAATTTGTATCTTGATTGAAGCACATAGGAAGAAATAAACGTTTGAACTACATTTGGACTTGATGCTATGCTGGAAAATTGAATGTTGTGCAATTCAGGTTTTGTGCAGAGTCTGTAGAGTAGGGTCATCCTGTCTGCGCAAGTCCTCTCATTCTTCTTGGATGGAAGATGCAATCACATTCCTTCAGCTCTATCACACCATGCAGAAATTTGGCTATGGGCCACTATTTGGAAATGAGCAGAATTTTTTTTTATATACAGGAATAGTGTTAAAGTTAGGAGTTCATCTTGAACAGGTACCATTTCTCAAATTTGCTCTGTACTTGCATCTTTGGAGGAAATAAGGATATAAATAAGGAATAGCTAAAAGTACATCAAAGTTTTACATTGTTTCCAACCAAATACCATGTTCTACATCTTGAAATGGAAGGCATTTATTAAGAAAAACATTCAATAATCAAGTAGTTGTATAACATTTGCCACTACTAACACAGGTGCTATCACTAATATAGCTGGAGTCACTCATGGAAATTAAAAAGACCCCCCCCCCTGAAAAAACCCTTTAGGGCATATGATAAATCAGAGTATCAGGCTCCAGAATATTCACTCCAAACTTGGATCTGAACCTTTCTAATAGGAATGCATTAGGGTTGCCAGGTCTGGGTTGGAAAATTCCTGGAGACTTTAGGGGCAGACCCTGGAGAGGGTGGAGTTTGGGGAAGGGGAGGGACCTCAGCATGGTCCAATGCCATAGAGTCCACCCTTCAAAGCAGCCATTTTCTCCAGGGGAGCTGATCTCTGTCACCTGGAGATCAGTTGTAAAAGTGGGAGATCCCCAGGCTCCACCTGGAGGCTGGCAACCTTAGAACGCATTACTCTGAAATTCAGAACACCTATAAACATTAGTTCTCTTTGATGCAGATATCTTTCTGGATCTAAAAAAGTACATTTTCCCTAGACCTTTTAAACTGTATTTGGCAAATGTTTCCTCATTACAACTTTGAATATGGAGAGATTGGGGTAAACAGTGGTATAAAAGTCTCAATATGGTCTTGCATAGTTTTGCTTAGAATGTGGGTTAAAATGTTTTAAATAAAATAAATGTGACTGCAGCTCAGTTAATGGCATATAAAAGATTTATTATTTGGAACTGCTTTTCATTATGGCTTAATGTATTGAAGATTGGAAGGGTTCTTTGTTAATTTGTGATATTAGTATGTTTATACACTGCTGCTCTTGGAACTAAACAGCCTGCGCATCAACCTAAATGCTTAGCTGTAGTGCCCTTAAAAGCACTTGATCCATATGACCTAATATAAAACTCTCTTAACTCCTTTTGATTCCAGAGTGAGAATGTGCAAGGCTAGTCATTTCAGTGCACTGCTGTTCCTATCAGTATGTCTGCCCAGCTATTGAGCGACAAGGCAAAACCTGAATAGAGCTGTAAAGCTTTTAATGAATTCTTTTTAAAAAGTTATTCCTGTTTGATTGCATCACAGTCCCATACAACATAATGGTAATGGTTTAGGTTTGATTGATTATAGCATATATTTCAATTTTTCTAAAATCTCCATTATCTTTTTTTTTGGGGGGGGGGAGGGAATATGAGTTTTAGGAAACCTCTCTCTCTCTGGCACCAACTTCTCTAATCTGCAACAGAACATAGCTAGCCATCTGCTATCCTATTTAGGAATGGGATTTGTCTGTGGTAGAAAGAATGAATTCAGTCTAGTCACCCCTTCTACAAAATGCCAGTGCTGTCGTGCTTCCGTCTGGGTTGGGGGACAGTCGGGAAGAGGATATCTAGCACCATACAGAATTGCAGGTTTCTAAGTCCATTTACTTGAGTGGATTTAGACAGGTTGCACTGTAAATCTGCCAGCAGCTGTTTGAACATATAAAGGTTTTTGCCCCAGTTATTTTGTACCAGGCCAGCACAAGCTGTGGTCCACCAAACTGAAAAGGACAATATTCAGCCAGGTACATTGTCATCAGTAAGGCACTTTTCTAATAATTTATTCTTGAGTGGGGATTGTATATGTTTCAGTGACGTGAAAGAGGCTACTTGAGAGTAAGTGACAGAAAGATGGTAACTATTGCAAGGCTTCAGTGGGACTTAAATTTTGAGTGTTAGAAAATGGTTTGCTCTTGAATTTTTTCCCCCCTGTTTTAAATTTCCTATCCCCTTTTTAGGAGAAAGAATGATGAAAATATAACCTTGGAAACAATATGTCACGATCCCAAACTAGAGCTTCATGGGCACAAACTGGATGACTTCCATTCAAAGAAATGTATCATGAAAGAAATGAAGGAAGCTGGTGGATTGCTGTTCATGTGTTCCTGCAGTGATGAAGAATGCAATGATGAACTTATTTTTTCAGACAGTAAGTGCTTGAAGTTTCATTCTGTGTGTGCCACTTTAATTTCCTTCCCTCATTTCACCCTTCACTTTATACTGCCAGGAAAATGTGTGGTTCTTTTCCTTGAAGATTTCCTCTGATTATTGAGTTTCCTGTTTTGGGAAATTCTGACCTTCCTCCACCACAAGGAGAAAAAAGGCTAGAGGTGTTCTAGAGGGAATAATGAAACTGAGAAATCATTGCATCATTTTAAGAGTTGCAACTAATCAGCCTATTGGAACGGCTTCAAGTTTATACTTTAGCAGCTATAGCCTAACACTGATAGAAAGTTTAATGAAACACGTCAGTCTCCAGGAGAAGGCAGTTCATTCTCCTTCCAAACAGTTTCCTTCTTAAGGAATGTCTATTGACATTCTCTGTGCTTGGTAATGGGATTGAGGAGGATGACTGGTGTATTTTGTGGCATTTACATGGGCCTTTGTTTTTAAAGAAATCTGGTGTGGTTGATCTGCTACCGCTTGCTCATAAACCCTGAGCACTTCTTGTATTAATCCTTCATCTAGCACAAGTTTTCCTACCAACAGGGAAGAAAAAGTGGCTTTTTGTGCTATATTGCATCTCCCCCCCCCCCCCCACTTCTGGCCTTCCTAAAGCACCTTCTTTGGAGTGGGAAAGAAATAGCTATTTTTCTTGTAGATATGAACAAAGGGGGAAGGAGGAAAGGGGAAAGAGCTTTCTCTTAAGTAAAGCTCCTGTGCAGATTTCTTCAGTCATCCAGTGTGTGTGTGTGTGGGGTTCTTTATGTTCCTTCTGACTCTCCAGACAGCATAAAACCACACAAGACCATGCATTTTCTGCAAGAAACAAGCTTATGGCGAAATTGCTAGGTTTACCTGGATTGGTGTAAGCTTGTTCTTTAGAAGTGTAAAACCCATATCTTTACACAGCCAATAAAGATGCCTGTTGAGGCTGCTTTAGGGAGGCTTTAGTTTGATCTTTTACTGTAATTTTCTTTGCTCTCCTTTTTTATCTTGTCTGCGTATTTAATGATGTCCATTATCTCAGTGCTGGCAGGGCAGTCAAGTAGATAATGGGCAAGTAGCTTACTCTAATGATTTCATTCATGCCTTGTGCCTTGTTTACCCTCCTCTGTGGAAACTGAGTAAAAAGGTGGTTACAGAAACTAATGAGAATTATAGCATTTTAAAATCAATGGCAATTTAGACTTTGACAATGCCTTTGTGTGGAGCATGTTGCTTTGTTGTCCCCGTATACAGAAGCAATGTAGAGGCTCTGCTGAGACACAAATAGGAAGCTCTTTGGTTAATGGAATTAATTTGACTGAATTAAAGTCTACTGCCATTGACAAGAACCACCTATATAGCCACATCCTTGCCAACTTTGAAATGGTCTTGTTGAACACAAACAAATACATGAAGTTGCCTTATACCATTAGTCTGTTGAGGTGAGTACTGGCCAGGGGTCATTTCCTGCGGGAGCACACAGGAGCGGAGCTCCAGCAGTAAGGAGCCCAGGGGGCGAGCACATGCAACAAGCCCTGTCCCCTGCTCCCAGCAGCCCTCAGTCAGGCCATGAGGAGCAAGAAGCAGCCAGGTAAGTTGCAGAGCCCCCCCCCAGCCCGCCTTCAGGTACAAGCTCTCCCTCCTCTGTGACAGCAGATCTACACGTTTCCCCCCCCCATTAGCTAGCAATCCAAAACAGTCCAGTGGAGCTTGAGCGGTGGGGGTTGCCTTCTGACACACTTCCGGTGATGTCAGGGGGTGTGGCATATGCAAATAAGTTATGCTAATGATGTATGCTAATGAGCTCCTAAACCTCTTTTTTTACAAAATGACCCCTGGCTACTGGCTACTCTGGCAGTGGTTCTTCATGGTCTTTCACACCACCTGCAGATGCAGAGGATTTAACTTGGGACCAAAGGTGCCACTGACCTATAGCCTTTCCTTAAGTCAAGAGTTTATTTTCTAGTTTTAGTAAGTTTTGTAAAGACAACTGTACCACTTACACACTCAAGGGCTTACTCATCTGGCCTCACCCTGGTTTTAAGTACCTGGAAAAAAAGCAGAAGACAGAACTTAGCCCAGATGGAACTCAGCTGCTGCTGGCTTGCTGCCAACAAGATGTTCCCTGAAACACCATTTAATCTATAGTGATTATACAGCTATTTTTATAGATGGTTCCCAGTCCCATGACCATATTGGAGTGACATTTATGTACTGACATCAAATGGTAGCAACAAAGCTTGTAGTGTGGAATCATCTATGTTTTAACAGTAAGGCTAATAACAATAAGGGCTTGGTTCTGACTAGCAAATCCACACGGGGTAGGAAGGGTACCCCCCCTCCCAGGGGGTGCATTGGAATTCAGAATCCAAATTGGAATTTCTTGTGACTACAGTTTGCATTTCAAAAAATCCTGGAAAAATCAGATGCTCCTCTTGCAGTGTGTAGTGTCTGGGCTGGACCAGGGTTGAGTGAGAGTACAGAGTGAAATGGAAAGAAACTATTGTGTAGCATTAGACTATGCAAAAGCACATGGATTGGCAAGCGGCACCTTTTCCTTGATGGTGCACCAGGGTGATGCAAATTTGTGCCAATTCATTAGAAATGCACATTATCCCTTCCACTCCTACTTTATCACAAGTGGGTTGTGCACTGTTATTTCCCTTCCCTGGTAATCGTCACAGCTTTTCCTTTCTCTGCTGAATGGATTTGTTATTGAAGTGAAAAGCATGTTGTCTGTGTTCATTTGGTTTGTGTGTTATGTGCAGAGCATACGAAAACCTCTCACTTTCCCCACACATATACAACTGAGAATGTGTGTATTTCTTGACATTTTATACATTAGAAACCCAGTCTAGCAATGCTCATTACCATAAGTAATCACTGTTTCACTGTTGACTAATAATAATAATAATTGTAATCATATGTCAGTGCTGGAGGATTTGCATTCCAAAGCCAACCAAAACGCCCTTGTGGACTTTGGCTGATTTCTTATAAGTTAGTCATACTGTACTTGTTTTGGCTTAAAACATACAACTAAGTACAGTCAGCATGCTGGAATTATTTCCTGTCTCTGTTCTTACAAAATATCGCCCCAGGAATACACCAAAAGCTGTTTTCTTATTTCCAGGAAGAACATCTTGTTCGGTCAAAGTGTCATGCAGAATGCTGTGTAAGTGTCGTTATTCTAAGTCAAGTAACTTCATCTGATCTCATAGAATCAAAAGCTTGGCAAAGAGCCAGTGAATCATTTAATAGAGTGTCTCCCAATACTTGCCCATCTGACAGTTCAATGGAAATCTTTAGCACAATGGCTCTCAAATCTTAGCACCCTCAGGACCCTCATTTTAATTTAACACTTCTCATGGATCTTCAAAGCAGTCCTTTCCTCCCCCACTGGTGCTCGCCACGCTCTTTCAAAGTTTACAGAAAGCCTGAATGCCACACAGAGGGTCCCTGCATCCTCAAAACAATACAGTAAGAGCCACATCAGTTATACTTCAAATATAAGATTAAGTGAAATGTTTTGGGGTTTTTTGAGCCCCCAGAGGGGATTTTTTTATTGATTTTTTTTAACACTACAAAAAACTACAACAGAAAAGGGGGAGGGGAAAACTACATATAAGGGAGAAAGTAAAGAACCCACTACTGACTAAAAATCCGAGAGAGGAGATCCTCTAACTAGCTTTTTTTTTTTAACATCCAAACTTATCATCTTTGTACTTCTTATGAACAGTGTCAATCTTTTAGAACTTTTAACCCTCCCCATTTACATTTAATTGCCCAATAACAGTGCCCCCCATCATCCCCTGGAACCAAAGTTCTCAAAGGCACAATTCAGAGTCCTTCAGCCTTTACTTCTTCTTCTCTCTTTTCCGCAGTTTGTAGGGACTTTTCAGGGCTGCTGCCCCCTGCTCAGACAAAGAGTCCTCGCCAGATGAACCAGTTTCCAGCTCGCCGCTGGACCTGCTGTCGTCTTCTTTTTTCTCTTCCTCTGACCTTCCCAGCTGCTCCTTTAGAAATTCTTGAGCTTTAAGAACAGAGTCAATCTTAACCTTCTTCTCTTTGATCTTAAATGCTACTCCTTCTGGAAATAGCCATTTGTATCCAATTGAATTTGTTTGGAGGAAGAGCACAAGTTCTTTGTATTTCTTTCTCCGTTGCCTTACTTCAAATGGAATATCCTT
>NW_015170890.1:810828-824602 GCF_001447785.1 Gekko japonicus
TGTCCCTCTTCCCCGCCATCTTTTTCCTGTTTGTTTACTTTCACGAAAACTTTTTAAAGTCTCTGAATATGCGCTTAATTGTATAGCTCGATTGGGTGAGTACTTCTGGGCAATCACACGTTTATTCTTCTGCTCCCCCTCCCTTTTGCTCAGTGATTTACGCATGGGAGGCGTCCCTCCCCCGCTCGCTTCTGCCGTTCCGCCGTGTCGGGTAGGGAGCGTCTTTTCTTTTAAAAATCTTATCTCAGTTGACTCACGTTCATAGTTGGTCTTCCGACCCCGCTACATTCATCATTTCTGACACCCGATCTCCTACGCTTGACCTGGTTAGCTTTACTTGTACCATTCGGTCTCTCGGCTGGACGAACCACTGGAGCAAGGGGGAGCCTCAATTCTCTGGCATTCAGCCATCGAAGAGCTTACCCCCTCAAAGCTCCTTGGCCAGGGACCCTTCGCCGAGCCCCTGGGGGGTTAACGAGCCTGCTCACCCCCTCCCTCCGCCAGAGCATGGAGACACCCCTGGGAGGTCCGGGAGGTGAGTCCGTGAGCGTGCATGGCCTGTGGAAGGTCAGGTGTCATAGGGCCAAAGCTCAGAAGGTTCAAGAACCCAAGTTCTAGTCAATCTCACTCCTCAACTGGAAGCAACTTTGCCCTTGGAACTGTAGGAAATGTACATATTGGTTAATAATTTCTAGCCGGAGCTGTGAAGTAGGTGAATTTGGCTGTGAAATATGATTGGCCCAAGGTCACTTAGTAAGTCTTATGTCAAGGGGGATTTGAACCCAGATCTCTCTAGACCTATTCTAACTTTACAGCCACCATACCAACTCAAAAGCTCTGACTGAAAAGCTTGCTCACTGTGTTGGTTTGGTTGATCTTGATCAAGGATATTACATGGATTTTGGTTTTTGGAATTGTCCCGCACAGCTACTGGAACTTCTGCCAACCAATTAGTGTTCCTCAGGTTGAACAATCTGAACTGAGTAAACCAATCAGAACGTTTTCTAGCTAGTGCTCTGAGGTCATGTGGATGCTAGGGAAGTGGAGGCAGGTGTGTGTGTGTGGGTGTTCAGATGCATTACCACACTTTGAAAGAAGCCGATTCCACCCTCTTTCTCCCAGGCGAACAGTCCCTAACCTCATTTTTAGAAAACTTAAAGGGCTCTGTTTCCTTGTTAGTCAGGTAGTCACAAGAGAGGCTTGTCCCTTATCTTTTTACAGAAGAATCATGGAGAAGCATTCTACTGTAATGAAAAAAGTGTATCAGTTCAGAACAAAAATTGTGATTGAACAGTCTTGCCCAGATGCTGAAGGGGCGGGATTGAAGATGAGCCAGTGGTTTATAGTACATGTCAGATTAGTCAGATGAACCTAGTGTAGGTTTAATGGGTGTCCTCTAAATGAGCTGAATAGAATTCAGCCTTGTCCAGACTTCATTCTGGACATACAATATTCAGAGGAAATGGTGCACAATCATCATTTTGCTTGACAGTTCTTAAAGACCTCCCAGATCTTTTTCTCTTTCAGTCTCCTACTCTGGATATCTTCGCCTTCCAGGTACCCTCTCCTTCAAAAAAAGGGGGGGAGCCTGCTTATTAGCAGAGCAATCTATCTCATTGTTCTCTCTAATTCTTAATTGGGAAGTTTTGAACTATTCTGCTGGCTGGTCTTCTGTTTGAAACATCCAGGAAAATTCTTCTCTTGTATTCAAAGAACAGTCTTTGCCAGTTTGATAGCCCACATTTCAGAGGAGGATCTGTCTGTCTGCCTCCAAAGGAGATCTTGGCTAATTAGAACATGTTCGAATGAAATCCAAAACTTCCTGTGCAATACTCGTTTTTGCTCCGTACACAAGTGACGGCGTCGTCATTTCTTTTTTATTGTTGTAGATTAGTGTTCCTTTTAAATGAAAACAGCCCCTTTGGATTGCTTGCCTGGTTAGCTATGGCAGGAAGACAAACGATTTTTACAGTATCAGACATGCGGTTTCCTGTCTGTGTTTAACTCTGAGTAGAACATCATGACCAGCTGGTCCACTTCTCCTCCAGACAACTAGATAATAGCCTGTAATAATTTTGTCTTTTGGACTGTCATCCAGATGCACCCTTTGTGTGGCTTGTGACCCACACAAGCACGCTGCATCTGCTTGTATAATGAAGCGTGGATTTTGTTGTATGCAATTTTAGATTTTCTTTCTGCTTTATAGGTAAGGGTGGTCTGTGTATTTCAGCTGTAGCCTACCAGTGCCAACAAAGTGACTTAAACTAATATGAATGGATCTTGAATCTAGGTCCTAGGACACTTGATTCCCCCCCCCCCATCTGTTAGCAGACTTTTTCTTTTCACCAGCAACTGTGAATGCCAGACTGTTCAAGATGCAGTGGATTCATGTCTTAAAAAACAGAAAGGCATGTTTGTTTGGGACTTAAAGGCAGAAAATGGTGAACACAGCAGCAGGTTTTAATTTCCCGAAAAAGCTAGACACTAGCCCCTAATGAAATAGCTCTTAGCTACAGGCAAGTTAGTTTAAGGAACTGTCGTCCTTAATCTTGTGAAAACTGAGATTGCTAATCTCAGTCTCTAAAGGCACATTTCTCCCTATTTAAATAGGATTGTCAGTAATGATGGTTATTGAGAGGCCCCAAGAAACCTGGTTTTGAAAGTGGTTACAGTGGGTAGAATTAAATCAAAAGCTTGCTTTTCTTGTGGATTTGTATTTTTAAACAGCAACATCAAAGGAAGGGGAGAAGCACAGTGAAAACAAATGTGTCCCTAACAAAATTGATATAATTCATTTTGATAACCAAAGTTTAAAATCATATTTTGAGTGGGGGAGAGATGTTCTTTCAATTTGTACAATCACTTGAAATCTAAAATTAAAAGTTCCAGGGGCATGTGTGTATGTGGAGGTGAGGGGACTCCTAATGGGAAACAGATTTGGGTTTTACTGGCATATGGTGGTTAAGGTATGGTCTCTATCACAAATAAAAATTGTATCGAATTGGCAAGGAGTCCACACACACTAGAACTTCGTGCCTGGCAGCATTTCAGTGGGGATTTTAAAAAAAACTAAAGTATTATGCCAGTCTGTACTCTGTTATGTAGCACTTACTTTCAGTAGGAATAATTAAGTCTAATGGGAGGAAAAGAAAAACAAAGTTTGAGTCTAGTGGAACCTTAAAGACCAACGAAGTTTTATTCAACGTATAAGCTTTTGTATGCATGCACACTTCTTCAGATAACAATGAAGTGGAAATCACCAATCTATACGTATCGATAGGGGGTGGGCACTAAATCAGCATACAGCATAATGTTACGTCCCGGGAATTCCATTGTCCTGAGTGTTGTAATAACTTGCAGCTCAGCAGTTTTCCTTTCTAGTCTGTTCCTGAAGTTCCTTTGCAATAAAAAGCTACTTTGAGGTCATCCGTTGAATGTCCTGGAAGGCTGAAATGTTCTCCTACAGGTTTCTCAATTCTGTGATTTTTGATGTCAGATTGTGTCCATTTATCCTTTGGCATAGGGTTTGACCTGTTTGCTCTATGTGGAGAACTGAAGGGCATTGTTGGCATTTAATGGCATATACAGTCTTAGAAGGTGAGCATGTGAATAAGCCTGAGATGGTGTAGCTGATGTTGTTAGGTCCAGTGATTGTGCTGTTTGGGTGTCTGTGGCTGCAAAGTTGGGATCTGAGTTTATTGCAAGCTCTGGTACCAGCGTCCGTGTTCAAATTAGATGTTGTATTATTGTGGGTGAGGAGGAGTTTGAGTTTGGGGGGCTGTCTGTATGCAAGAAAAGGTCCCCTCCCCAGAGTACTTGTGAAAGAGAACTGTAATTATCCAGTAGAGGTTGTAAGTTACTGAAGATGCATTGAACTGTTTTGAGTTGATAGCTGTATGTGACCACTAGTGATGTTCTGTTATTTATTTATTTTTCACATTTATTTATTTATTTATTTATTTAACCTTCGATTTATATACCGCCCTAACCCCCCCCCCAATGGGGGTCTCTGGGCGGTTTACAACTTTGTAGTGCTAATCACTTTTATGGATCCCTAACTATGGGCACATTCTCAGGGGTTGGGTCAGCCTACCTAGCACCCCAGTGGTGGCGGCTCTTCCTTCTGGTCTCCGGCTTCCTTGGCTCCTTCGGTCGGCAGGACGCTCCTCTCTCCGGCGCAGTTCTTCTCCAGCGAGGCAGCCGTCTCTTTATATTCTGCCCTCCCCACGAATGGGCTTAGGGAGGATCACAATTCACACTTAGGCCTTATGGCATTACAACAAAATAGTAATGATGATAATTAATTTAAACCATTAAAACAATATACATCAGTTTGTCTCTTTGGGGCCTGTCTTGCAACAGGTTTTCTCTGGGTACCATTCTGGCTTTGTTAACCTGTTTCTTAACTTCATCAGGTGGGTACTTACATTCCAAAAAGGTTTGTTGTAGATCCCTCAGGTGAGAATCTCTGTCTTTAGGATTGGGGCAGATGTGGCTGTAGTGTAGAGCCTGGCTGTATACAGTGGATCTTTTGGTAATGTTTAGGATGGTAGCTGGAGGCATATAGGTATGTTTGTTGGTCAGTAGGTTTCCGGTATAAGGTGGTGTCTATGTGTCCATTGTGTATTTTTACAGTAATGTCCAAAAATGTATCTCTTGCATAGATTGATTCATTGTCAGGGGAAAAGAGTACGACAATCCAAAATCTTAGCATTTTAAAAAACTTAGATGTAGAAAATAAGGCAGAAAGGATTCTGTCTGTCTTAAAGATTAGAAATCTAATCGTGGGCACTCAATGAAATTGCTGAGCGGTCGGGTTAGAACGGATAAAAGGAAGTACTTCTTCACCCAAAGAGTGATTAACACTTGGAATTCACTGCCACAGGAAGTGGTGGCGGCTACAAGCATGGACGGCTTCAAAAGGGAATTAGATAAGCATATGGAGCAGAGGTCCGTCAGTGGCTATTAGCCACAAGGTATAGATAGGGGCTCTGGGGCAAGTGATGCTCTGTCTTCTTGGTGCTTGGGGGGGGGGATCAACAGTGGGAGGGCTTCTAGTGTCCTGGCCCCACTGGTGGAAACCTCCTGATGACACTAGTATTTCTGGCCACTGTTTGATACAGCGTTGGGCTGGATGGGCCTGGACTGAATTGAGAACTAGCTTTTCCTGTCTCATTACCAATGTGTGCTATTATCATTTGGCATCTGAAATCACTCCACTCTCCAAGATATCAGGGCCAATCCATGTGTTCTAATTCCTAATCAGGGTCTTTTTGAAAGAAAAGAAATCCAGATAGGAAGGGAGAAATCCAATCCAAACACACACACACACACAGAGCGCCTTTTAGAATAAGCCAAAATAAGTTCCTCAGTGTACACTGTGCTTGTGAGAAGAATCTACCCCCTCCCTCCCTCCCTCCCTCCCACTCACCCCCTCCCTCCTTCCCTCCCTCCCTCCCTCCCTCCCTCCCAAGAAGTATGCTTGCACACAAAAGCTTATACCTGGAATAAAATGTTGTTGGTCTTGAAACCGCAATGGGATTCCAACTTTGTTTTCTCTTTCCTCCCCAAAAGAGGAAGAGTAGCTCTGGGAAAGGAAACAGAAGCTCTCTGCATGAGGGAGACAAAGAGAGGAGCAGGCTTGTCTTTGTATCTTTCCCGCATAAAGCAGGGAGCAGCCACGGAGTATGTGTTTGTGAGGGGGGAGGGGGAAGGAGGCAAGAGGCAAGAGGCAGGAAGCAAAGAGCCATTGAGAGAGTGGGGGGGGGGGAGCAAGCTATGGTGTGACTGCAGGAGCAGCCCTGGGAAAGGAAGCAGGAGAAGGAAGTTGTTTGGGGGGGCCGTTTTGAGCCCTGTGCGGGCTGGATCCAGCCCACAGGCCACACTTTTGACACCCCTGGGTTAGTGGGTCAGATTAGGATCTGGGAGAGCCAGGTATGAATCCCTGCTCTGCCATGGAAGCTTGCTAGGTGACCCTGGGCCAGTCACACAGTCTCACCCTAACCTACCTCACAGGGCTGTTGTGAGGATAAAATGGAGGAGAGGGGAATGATGTAAACTGCTCTGGATCCACCACTGGGGAGAAAGTCAGGGTATAAATGAGGTAAATAAATAAATAATGTTATACCTTGTTCAAGGTGTATTTCACTAAGCACTAGTTATTTATTTGAATATTGAAATAATTGTATAAACTTCAGCATGTAAAGTAAGCCATGAAATGTTTAAATGCTCCCTTGGATCAAAAGATGTAATTTCTTTATTCTCTTAATGAGAACCCAAACCGGATATACATCCTTCTCCTCTCTCCTTTATTTTATCCCCACAACAGCACTATGAGGCTGAGAGTGTGTGTTTTTCCACTGGATTTCACTGTTATTACTGACCCTAATGAGATCATGATTTTTTGTTCCAAAATGCAAGAACTGTTTTGTGGAGTAATACTACACTGGAGAGGTGAAAATGTTCTGTAGTGAATGGAATATCAGTCAGTGATCACCACAGAATATAAGGTTCATATGAGCACTTCGGTGCTTGACACTTAAAATAAAATTCTGTTTAATTAAAAGTTTATTAACTTGAAGCATTTAGGTTGGTACTGTTTCAAGTTGACTCATAATTGTCTTCCTCCTCAGTACATCTTATGTCCCCTCGCTGTAAGACTTCTGGCTACAGGCGCAGCTTTGTCCTTAAGTGAGGGTTGTTGGGATTTTTTTGCTTTTAATGGAACAAGCATTCCAACACATGATCCTCCAACTTGATATCTGAATTAAATTGGTCTTGGAAGGGCATGCCACATGACTTTGGAGTGCGGAGCTCTGCTCATAAGTCTTAACTTTCAAGGAATGCTGGCAAATGGAATTTCTAGGTACATCAGTCAAGCCAGGGGAATGATCCCTGAACATCATGTTGGAATCTGATGCAAACTAAGCATAATTTCCCTGAAATGTGTTATTCATTTGTAGCTGTTGGATCATTAGGTGAACAAATCATTAGGTGCACAAATTACTTGCTTGTGTATCGATTTGCAGTAATTCTACGAAATGCAATTCATCTCCAGAGTGATGGAATTTTCTTTCTTTCTTCGATATATATAAAAGTAAGTCCCCTCACCATAAAATCAACGCCCAGGCCAAACCGCTGGACTTAGAAACACCAAATTCGGGGAGAGCACTCCTACCATGGCGTAGACGCTCACTAAGAAGGGATTTTTAGAAATTTGCCCCCTAAGTGGGTCAAAAGGGGTAAAATGTGCTCCCCCCATTGATTCCTATGCAGCTGCCAGGCTGCTACCTCCTTGCACCCCTCACTCTCTGATTGGTCAGCTGCAGAACTCAATGTTCTGAGGTTAAAAAAAAACAGTTACAGGGGACTACAGAGAGCTAATGACAGTTGAGGAAATCAAGAGAGGCCAACTGCCTGTGAGGTGAAGCAAAGCTGCTGGCCCAGCCTCCCTATGGCTTCAAACATGCTCCCCCCTCCTAAACCTGACAGGCAGTTGTCTATCAGGTGCAGCACCAGTTGCAGGGTGCTTAAAGCCATGAGGGAGTTACCGCCCCAGCAGTAATGCCTTAGTGATCCTGCCGCCCCTGCCCCCACAGTGGCTTCTAATACTCCTCCCCCTCCCCCTCCTACACATGACAAGCAGCCGTCCGCTCGCAGCTACGGAGGTTTGCTCAGCAAGATTGCCTTAGTCCTGCTGCTGGTTCAGCCTCCCTGATGCCATTAAATGCCAGTCAGGTGGGTGTCTGTCAGGTGTAGGAGCAGGACCAGGTACTTTAATCCATCAGGGATGCCGCCCCAGCAGGATCACCTTAGCGATGCTGCTGGCCCAGCCTCTCTGAGTTACTGCAGCAAAACAATACTTTTGAGAACTTGTGGAGGCAGGATCTAACCCTTGCTGAATGTAATAAAAGTTGTTAGTGTGTGTCATCTAAGGGAACAAAGCCAATCTAGAGAGATGGATTTGCTCCAGAAAATTACCCACAAACAGTGGCAGAGAGCTTAAGTATACAAGTTAAAGCATGAGATCCATTTTTAAAATTGGGGTATCATTTCTAGATAATAACCATTTATAATCAGTTGAAATGGATTACACCTTGTTGACAATTGTGGCTTAGAGTTATGTAAACCATGTTTGTCTGATAGAATCATTCATAGCTGTACAGGTCAGTGGCATTAAATGACCTAACTGTGTATGGGATTTAACCAAACTCTGAAACATTCAAAGGAGAATTTTTAATCTCTTTTAAGATGTCATAAACGTCAGGAACTTATTCTCTAGTCTTTCTAAAAGCTCAGATAAAGAAAAGAATCAATTGTGTAGGACATTTAGCTGACACTGTGGCTACAGTTTCTAAATATAACCCTTCCAGTAAGTTTTTGAATGCATTCCAGTTTGCAGCATGTTGAGAATCAGGGTAGCAAATCTGGTGGGTGTCTTTGTATACACAGAAATATTTATCCAGGGCAAGCAAACTCCAGAATAGCTATTTCTGTTTTATTGTTTTCATTTCCCACCCCCACCCCCAATGAGCTAAGTGAATGTGAGCTGGTCTAGCAGGCTTAAGAGAGACTACCTTTTAAACAAATGCCCACACTTAAACTTTAATTCTTAACTCATATATTGGTAGAGGGCTGTTTTTAGTACGGTTTTGTGAAATTTTATTTTTTGTTACACTGTGGCATGGGCTTGTATATCTTGTTCACACTGTGGCATGGGCTTGTATATCCTGTTCTAGTAATCCTGTGCCACAGTTATGTGAGGAGTGCCCTACACATTTGTAGGACAACTGAAAGGGGAGCACCTAAGGAAGAAGAAAAATAGGATTTTATATCCCACTTTTCTCTACCTTAAAGAGTCTCAAAGTGGTCTTTCCCTTCCCCTCCCCACAACAGGCACCTTGTGAGGTAGGTGGGGCTGAGAGAGTTCTGAGAGAACTGTGACTGGCCCAAGGTCACCCAGCAGGCTTCATGTGGAGAAGTGTGGAATCAGAACCAATTCTCCAGATGTGAGTCCGCCACTCTTAACCACTCCACCACCCTTGAACTCCATGCATGGCTCAGCTCTCTCATATATGCAACACCACCTTCTTCCTGGCTACTTCCCAGTAACAGTGATGCTGTGTCAAACAAAACCTTCTATTGGTTCCAACTGGTGGAAAAGTCTGGCTGCCTGGGCTAGGTGGCTTTTTCTGTGGTGGTACTAGTATTGTGGGATGGTCTTCCTGAGGATGGGAGGAAGGCTTCTGCTTTGATGGCTTTTTGGTGCTGTTGCAAAGGTGATCTAAAAGGGCTTTTTAAATGAATGGTAAGTTTTGATCTCAAGAGCAACATCTGTGTTTTTAATTTTTTTACAAAAAGAAATTCGCCCCATATGTGTTTTGACTTGTTGTCTTTGTGTTTTTTGTTTGTTTGCTTTTAATGTAAGTCTTGTCAGGGGCTTGGGGAAGATGTAGGCTAATAATGTTTTAATTAAGAAACTGGTGGGCACAGAGTGAGCAAGGCCTCTGTGTGAGCTTTTCAAAAAATGTCTCTGGATGGGGGGGGGATTGAAGGGACAAGGCAAGTATAAATGTCAAGTTGGAGCCACAATGTATTGTTGGAAGGCTTGCAGAAATATTGCTAAATTTTGTGATTACTGGTAATCTGATGTGACTGAAAACCATCATCAATTTATCGAATTCTCACTGTGGCCATATTCATGGATACGTAATCCAGAGATTGAAACCATGAACAGACAAGACAGGTCTTTCTACAAACCTGAAGAAAAAATCTGAACAAGTACATTAACTTCCCTCAAATAATAGAAGCAGCACTGTAGCTTTAAAAAACTCAGTGGCCATTGCTAAATAACCACAACAGGATTGCCAGCCTTCAAGCCATGGTCCTCCTCCTGCATTAATAAGAGTCCCAGTAAACCTGCACAGGTTTGTTGGTTTGGGGGGACGGGGCGGGGCTGTTTAGAAATGCAGACTCAAGCCTAGATAAAACAGAAATCACACCACCTCATGTAGGGCTGCCAAGTGGGGGCGGGGGGTGGGGAAACCCCCGCTTTGGAAGCCCGATTTCCGCTGCGGCGGAATCTGGCCCCGGGGGGAACTCTGCTCCCCGAAGCTGCATCACCGGAGGTGACACAGTCACATCGCTCACGTTGGGGGCGTGGCCCAGATCGTCAGGGGGAAAACCATATGGGTTTAAAAGCATGTGTAGTCCCGACGCCCGCAACGTGAGCGATGTAGCACGTCACTTCCTGTGATGTGCTGGTGGCACGTGTGCACGTCCTGGGAGAGCTCCCGGAGCCCGGCAAGGTTCCCCCGCCGGCAAGGGTAAGTACACCTGGCAACCCTAACCTCATGATATACTGCTGTGTCAATATCATGCATATGTAAAGGGGGGGCAATACTTCACCACATTTGCAGTGACAAAAGAGCTGACAAAACTAAAATGTGATCCTTCACTAGATCATACGCAAGTGAAAGCCCAACTCACCAACTCAGAAAATAACAGAATAAAGCAACTCATGAGGAAGCAAACTCCAGCACTTCTGCTGGAAACACCGGAACAACAGAAAATTTGTTTTATGTGGAAATGGCTCCTATAATTTTGCTGAAGTTTTCCATTAAGGGACTCTTGTAAATTGGGTGAATGTTTACGCCAACCTGCTAAGCATCTGACTCTCACTCTAATCCAGCAGTATTAAACATGCCACAACCTACTGATCTTTGTGTTCATACAAGAGCGCTTTTAAAGATCATGCCTTGCCCACTTCTCTGCCTCTCCACCATCCATTTTGGGTTGTGCACTATTCTCATCCTCGGCAAGGTACTTCCTATCACTTCACTGTTGTTTGGTCATCTGTTCATGTAACTTGAGCCATTAATGATGGAATTGACTGGTTTGACATTTTAGAAATTATGGATGTAAGGATCCTATGTTGTAGACTCTGTGTACTACTACTTCGGTTTATTGTGCTGGTCCTATGACTGTTCTTAATAAATGTTGTTGAATGTTGTTGTTCATGAATTTGATGCTCCTTATGAGCTGCCTTTTTTTCTTCTGTTGGTGTTAGCTGCCTGCTAGTAATTTCAGCCATCTTGTGGGTGGGTCTTTACATGACTTTCACTATTCTCACATTCTGCCTATAGAGAATGTTAGATCGCGCTAACAAAGGACTCGTACAGTGATTCAGCAAGTGATTCAGCTTTATTGGAAGTAACGAGCAAGCACTAACTCAGTAAGAAACCAGAACAGAAAACAGTGGGAGCTTATGCTCCTTTTAAACATAACCGGGCTAATGTAGCCACGCCTATTTACAAATAACAACCAATGAGATTGCTAGAATAAAGACCAATGGGAGTCTTTCCCTCCTAGGGAATGGTACCGTTCTGATTGGTCGCTGTTACGAAGCGACCAATAGGAAGTTCGCTCAGAGGAGCCCTGGTCTGGCTCGAAGCTTAACACGGGAGTCCTATGAGGTGATTCATGTAATCATTTCAATACATTACAATTCCTCCCCCCTAAGTTAAGCCATCATCCCAATTGTTTTATTATTTACAAACATGCAATCAACCTTTGTACATCAGTTATTCCAACAGTATTTACACTCATAGTCCTTCAGATAAGTCGGCATTTGCCGCGAACGCTGGGACCTGCGGAGCGGTGCAGGCTCCACGGGCAGACAAGGTTGTGGGTCAGAGTGGGGTTCACTACAGCCTGGATCAGGCACAGACTCGACTGGGATTTCAGCCCCGCACACAGGGTTCTGCCCTGACTCGGGGACAGTACCGGGCCTTTCGGTACTCACCGCCTGCTCTGGGGGTGTCCACTCGACATCAGGGGATTCAGCCGTCGGAGAGTCAGCGCTGTCCCTAGCCCAACGTCTCCTTAACTGATCTATGTGGCGCCGCCATATTCGACCGTCAGCTAACTGCACCACATACATTCGAAATTGTTCTCTGCATACCTTTCAACAATGTTTAACAAGACAGGCTAGAACTGCTTTCAGCTGTTTAACAAGACAGGCTAGAACTGCTTCTCAGACTTTTCGCAGCGTAAAAGTGTGGGACATGCAGGGCAACTGTTTGACTAGAGTTGTTTCAAACTAGGGCCCTTCAGTGGACCAAACGACACACTAGAGACACAGACAGACAGTACAGGGAAAGCTGTTTCTGTGGCATAAGAGTGTAGAAGTAGTAGCTGGACCATTTGTTCTACCCACTGTCTCCCTGAACAGATCTCTCCCCTTACCCCCATCAGTGAGATTTAAAACTGTGTGAAACTCTACAAGAGCAGCCAGAAGAGGGTGAATTGATTAGGCAAAAGGTTATGCATCTTTCAGCTTGTTACTTCTGAGCTCTCCCCGAACTCTCCAGAAGTGGCCTTTCCTGTACCAAAATTACTATTGGGCTATGGTCATACTTGTAACAGGCACCATGACCCTAAATGGGAGGCATTGACACTTAAACATTTTGTCATTCTGTGGAAAGCAGATGATTTGTCAGCCTTTCCTTTTTACTCTTTGGGCTTGGGTTTCCTAGCTGCTCACCTTTTCAAGCCACAGTGACATTTTAAGTGGCTTTTCCGATGTTTGTTGAGTGTTTTTGAAAAAGAGCATAGAATGCACACCACACAGCCTACAGTCCACTGTCAGCTTTGGGTCTCTCTTTTTTTTCCCTTTCACTTTTCCATGCTGACTTTTTTCTCTGTGCTTGAAACCTCTGCTTGAAAGAGAGTTGGTATAGACAACCCAGGAGTTTGTTTAAACAGGCTACTCATTCCACTGTGATTACCAGTTCCATTGTCTCAATCGGGGTAGATTTTTCAGTCATCAAGTAAACTTTTCACACAAAAAGGAAGGATTCATCTCACAGTACCTTGCTTTAATCATGAATTTGGTAATAAAAAGAAAGGTGCAACACTATTTTAGTCTAGACTAAGCTACTTATGCTTTTTTTTGGGGGGGGGGGAGTCTTGCCAGCTTCCTCTATAGTCTCAGACGTATAGTTACAGGAATGACTGCCTTTTTTGTGCTGGCAACAGTCTTATTGGCTTCATTCTAATCAGATCAAGTGATCTAGTTGAACTAAGAAATTGGGACAGGCCCTGTTCTGCATTTATTATGCATTCACCAGCTATTTATAAGAGTTTCTGTTTTTACTTCAGTTAAAATGCAGAATGTGGGAGAAGGGAAAGTAATACAGCATGACACTCTGGGTTTTACCATAATGTATTAGTATTATAATAGTAAAAACTGTGGCCAGGATCTAAAGAACGTCTGGTCACCTCAATGATTTCTATGCATCCAGTGCAATTGCAGTGATTTTTTTAAAAAATCTTTTTTTAAAACTGACAATAAGAGCGCATAAACATAAGTTTGAGAGTTTTATAAAAATTAAAGGGCAGTGGCAAGAAATGAAGGCACTGGTTGGTAGAAGAGGGAATGTGTTCGCCCTTGTCTTTGGACAATGCTGCTGTTTATTACTTCGGTTGTACCTCACCTTTCTCCCAGATGGGCACTCAGATCTAGTTACATCATTCTTCTCTCTTCGTTTTATTCACACAACAACCCTTTGTAGTCGATTAGTCAGAGAGCACGTGACTGGCCCAAGGTCACCCAGCCAGTTTCCATGGCAGAGTGAGGATTCAAACCTGGTTCTCCCAGATCCTCATCCAGCGCTCTAACCATCACACCACACTGGCTCTCTGATCTTTAAAGGTTCTTTTTTAGTTGCCATGTGATAAAGGACCCTACCATTTAAAAAAACAGTTGTTCATG
>NW_015170890.1:826174-851794 GCF_001447785.1 Gekko japonicus
ATGGGTCAACAAGTAAGCGTTCTCTTGTAAATACCAATTTACACAAGGCATTAAGCAACCTAATGTGAAGGAAAAATTCCTCCTGCTGCAAATGTGACAAAAGACACCCAAACAGCTTCAAGAAAGTCTTTTCTGGAATCCCCAGCATGAACACTCCCTCCCCATCATTCAAATTTTAATGTTTACATTGTCGACTATATCAAAGTAATGATAGATGCTGATTCCCTAGTTACCTTTCTAGCCTTCTTCCCTGTGATTCTGGCATCCATTCGTTTACTGATCACTTCGTGTTTTTTTTAACAACTCTTTTTATTGTTTTGTAAAATACATTACAAATAATACAAACCTATCGGTCCAAGATTTCAACATATAACATCTAAGCAAATTACTAACAGTTTGACATCTATCCACACACCATACAGCACTATTGCAATACTGTGAGTTTACTGATCACTTCCAATCCTGTTGATATAGTCTCTAGTGAAGAGGAAGAGGCATGGCAAAAGAGAGCTTGAATGTTGTAAAAGGTAAAGGTTCCCTTGCTCGAAAGCCAGTCGAATCCGACTCTAGGGTTGCGGTGCTCATCTCCGTTTCAAAGCCGAAGAGCCAGCGCTGTCCGAAGACGTTTCCATGGTCATGTGGCCAGCATGACTAAACACCAGCATGAACACTCCCTCCCCATCATTCAAATTTTAATGTTTACATTGTCGACTATATCAAAGTAATGATAGATGCTGATTCCCTAGTTACCTTTTTAGCCTTCTTCCCTGTGATTGTGGCATCCATTCGTTTACTGATAACTCCCAATCCTGTTGATATCGTCTCTAGTGAAGAGGAAGAGGCATGGCAACAGAGAGCTTGAATGTTGTACCAAATAATATTTTCACCTTGTTGTTCATTTCTGAATTGAGCAAAGCTACTGTTCTGATAATATTGCTGAAGGAATCAAGGTGCAATTGTAAAGGCAATTCATATGTTCCAAAGGGGAATGAGCTTGGTGGAGAAAAGTGTTGTCAAGTTGTAGCTTACTTAGGGTGACCCGTGGGATTTTCAAGGCAAGAGGTGAACAGAGATGGTTTGTCTGCCTCTATATGCAGCAACCATGGCCTCACTTTGTGGGCTCCCATCCAAGGGCTAACCAGGGCTGACCCAGCTTAGTTTCCAAGATCGGATGAGATCAAGTTAACTTGGGCCATCCAGGGTCAGGGCAAGAAGTAGTTTAGGCTTACCTTGAAACTGTGCTATAACATATTAGCATGTGATTCAAAAGCTATCAGTATGGGGTGTTTATTTCTACTCATAAAACTCAACATTCCTCTTGCATTTCTACGAAACGACCCCTGGCTATAACATATTAGCATGCAATTCAAAAGCTATCAGTCTGGGGTGTTTATTTCTACTCATAAAACTCGACATTCCTCTTGTACTGATATTCAGATGGTTTACAGTTCCATATCTATAGGAGACTCTATAAAAAGAATCATTTCTCTGAGCAAATGGGACATCTCTTGCTACCCAGTTGATTTGGCATCTTGGAGGGGAACCAAACGTATTGGAATTGGGTTATAGACCACTAAATGGATTCCTAAAGTTGCTGCATGTCTTACCATTGCTTAGCTTTGACTTTTTTGTGGGATCTGGGGGGGGGGCTCTGAAAAGAGTTTCACAAACTTTTTGTGGGGGTGACTATTTAAATATTTCAATGGCATTCTACTTGATAAACATTTGATAAAAAGCAACTTCTGATTTCCAAGGTGTCAACAAGCTAGCTCAACCTTTGTAATCCTTTTCATAAAGAGATTGAAAAGCTGATTGGCTTTGTGCCTGCCTTTCTGGAATTTTGGCTTATTGCTCTCAGCAGCTTTCCTTTTTAAGGCATGTGTGAGCTAGCTGTTTGCTCAGGAAGGCTCTTCCGTCCTTGCTGATGCCTGAAGTCTCTTCCTGTTACTCTTTGATGAGCACACAGGAAGGAGTGCCTCTGATAAGAACCACCCTCACAGCAACTCTGTTTAGGAAGTGACTGAGTTGCCTATAATGAATAGAATCAGGATTTTATCGGGGGGTGGGGTGGGGGGAAGGAATCATGTACTCCTTCAGCTATGAAAAAGTGGGGCCTCGTACAAAGGCCTCTTTAAAAATAGCCTGTGGCAGCAGTTAATCATTACATCACACATGAGCAATACATCTGCAAAATAGTACAGTGCTGGAAAACAGTATAATACACCAAACAGCTGCATATTTATTGGAAAAACAAAGATGCTAGCCAGCTTAAGCCAGCATCAGCTGTTGTACCAGCAAGAGCTTTACTCTGGGATCCAAACTCTTCCTCCTTGGAATGGAAAGGCATTTGTCTTCTCCAGGAGCAGAGATGGATTTCTAGTTCTTCCTTCTCACTACAGACCCACGGCTGTGTGTGATGCCGGTCTGGAGGTTCCCCTGACCTTCGGGTGCAGCTTTTGGGGGTACAGTGGTCTGCAATGGGAAGGGTTGTAGGTGGGAAAGATTCGCAGAGTTTTTATAAAGGTGCAAGACCTTGATGGAGGGGGCAAGGAAGACATAAAGCAGTGTGTGTTTTATAGATGGATTTCACCTTTCTGTAACAAAGGAAGCACTATGCTATGGTTGGGAATGAGATTGTGAAAGATGCAGGTATTTTTGCATAGCCTGTGTGGTGATGCAAAGGTTTGCTGAACTCTGTCTTCGCAGGATCCCAAATCCTTTTTCCTCTGCATTTAGTTAAAATGCATGGAGTTTTAATCTGTAGGCTGCAGTTGTAAATAGAAACATAGTTGCAGGTGGGGGGGGAAGTGGGCTGAAGAAACAGGCCAGTCTGCGGCTAGCTGGCCTGAATGCTGAGAATCTGGTTGTGTGGGAAGGAGGGTATCGTTTCCTTGATGTTTCACTGGAGTGTAATTTAGAAGTCATATTTAGAAACCCAGCAATGCTGCTTTTGGGAAAGCTCGAACTGCTTCGCTACCCTGTTAACTTGGTATTTCAGTTGGCACAGCAGCTGTGTACCAGATGTTCTGCTTTGTGAGAAATATCATTTCCATCCAGGCATTTTGCTTTTTGCAGCCGACATGGATACTGTGAGAAAGGAAAGCGCAGTGAGCGTTAAGTGATCTGACAGCCCTCTAAAAGCTGCTTATTTTCAAGACCTCTGTTGCCAGTACATGACATCAGTGTGAATAGCCAAGGTTATCGGGGAGTAATCTGTAAAATAGCTTTCAAAATGGCTTCTATTTCTTGAAACTCTTCTAAGTGATATTGCATGGCTTGAGAGAGAAGGCAGCTTGATTTGAAAACAACTCCTTGGGTTTAGTTGTAAAACCTGCAACAACAGCAACAAAAGTGGGGAGGCGGGGAAAGGGGCTTTGTTGTATATTTGGAGTGGGGAGCAACAGCCCAGTATTTCGGACTGGTTCTAGGCTGCTTCAGGTCCTCCTTTGTCAGAGCACAAAGGCAGTGTGGGGTTGCCTGTGCTAGGCATAGTGTTGCATTCACTGGGGAAGGAGAAGCAACCTGGACCTCCCAGTGGAGTCAAGGTGTCCAAAGAGAGCCAGCACTGTACAGTGGTTAGAGCATAGGGCTTGAGAGACCTTGGGCCGGTCCCTCTCTTTCAGCCTAACCTACCTCACAGGGTGGTTGTGAGGATAAATGGAAGAAAGGACACCATGTATCATGTATGCTGCCCTAAACTCCTAAAAAAAAGACAGATAAATAGATGGAGCTCAATGCATAGGGGTTTGTTAGGGCCAAGACCCGCCCAAGGGACTGATCTGTGCTATAAGCGCATTATCGAGATACGGTCCATTTATGCCATTTCAGATGGAGAGGGGTTTTTTTCTTACATGTAACCGTATTGTGGGGATAGGATCATGTGTGTTTGAAGTCCGTGTTATAAGCTTGAAGAGGGCTTAGAGGATTAGTGCTTGGCCCTTGAACAGTTGGAAAAAAGAGCTAACCTGTGCGAATTACACTTATATTTAATGCCAATACGTAACTAATATTATGCCAAGGAGCAGAAGAATGCATGCAAGCACACAGTTGTCACCTTTTCCACATAATTTTATTTGCAGAAAGTGTTGCTTCTGGCTTGAATTGAACCACCTTTAAGTAAAATAAAGTTACACATGTAGGCTGCAACCAACCCCCAATATATATAAGCCCCATTTCTTTAGAAGGAAGTTATTCATAAGTAATAGCTGTGCACAGATTGACAGATTTTTTGCTTTCTCTTGTGTGTCTAAACATGTCACATTTCTTGTGATGTCCTTGTATTGTGCTTCAAGTCTTGCTTAGACTCTATCCATGTAATATAATTTGTCTTCATTGTCTGTCTCTGAAATGTGTTCCAGCTTTGGCCTGCTTCTCTTCACATGAAAAATAGTTAATGTGGAATTATCTTCTCCAACCTGCCTAGTATGTTCAACAGCAATGATAGGTTTAGTACAGTGGCCATCATAATAAAACTTGGTCTGTACTTTATCACAAGAATGCATAGAAACTGCAAGTGTGTGTATAAATTCAGAAAATAACTTCTACTAGAAACCAGGATAGAAAGGTAGTTTTGTCCATAGACCACTCCAGATTAATGTGGTGGTCTTTTGCATTTTTCAGGTTGTTCTAGTATGCCACATAAATCTCGCTTGTGCTACGGAAATGCTGTAGACTTTATTGAAATGTATTCACCTGTACCACACCGTCCTGCCCAGGGAGGGCCCAAAGCAGCTTACATTGTTCTCTTCTCCATTGTGAAGGGCCAGAACAGCCAGGATGCTGGGAGATCCAGACTCCAGCCTCCCCAGCACTTTCAAAAGGCTTAGAGCTGCTGAGTGGGACCCCGACTGGGCTGGGTCAGTGGGTAGGGGAGGGAGGGAATTTGACTCTCCTATCCTGCAGAGTTTTGTCAATCGACAATGCCACCCATGTGCTGTCCTTTGTCCTAGAAAGGAAAAAAAAGGAGAGAGAGAGGAGAGGTTTGTCCCCAATTCCACAACCCCAACCCAAATTGGATGCAATATGTCCACTACTGGGCATTTCAAAACCCTCTAAAGATCTGATCATGAACTTCCTAAGGTTGCATCTGTTCCTAGAACATGTTTCTTTTTATTTATTTATTTATTTATTTATTTATTTGCTTATGATAGCAACCAAATCAAGCCATCATACAAATAGACATTTGAAACTGTTGCTCACTATTTATAACTTCTCAGGTAATACTCATTTTGAGCTCTTGTTGAGATTTGAAGAAAATTATTTGAGGCTATGGTTGCAAAACTGGCCAGTTTGACTGGCATGAATGTTTTATTCCTCTGCTTGCCCTATTAGGTTTTCTTTCTAATGGAGTGGAGAAGTCAGTTTTTAACTATTTAGTGTCTTTTGGGGAAAAGGAATTTGTGGTGCCTACACCTTTAAGATCTTTGGAGCCCTGGGCTTGCAGACACTTTTATAACCTACGTGATTTTAATCAGTAGCACTGATTGAGTATCCTTGGTTCACTTATTCTCATGGCAGAGGTGAAAGACTATGAACCACCATTTGGATCCAAGGTGCGAGAACATCCTTGTGTTGAAAGCATGAAGGACAATGTTTTGCGGGACCGAGGTCGACCAGACATACCTAGCTCGTGGCTCAACCATCAGGTAAATGAATCCGACTGTACCACAGCTGTTCTTCCGTGTTGGGTAGCACCAACGGCTTAGGATGACCAAACTGCATACACTGTTCCAGGTCTGCACCTTGCCCTCTGTATTTCTCACTGAGCTTAGTACTTTCAAGTTGATATAATTGCATTAGCACAATTAGGAATGGATTAATGTGATTAAACCTTTTACATTTGCACTGTGGCTGCAGGGCATACCATAGGCATCTTGTGACTCTCAGCCGCAGCTGGTCTGTTTGGCACCTGGACTTGTCAAACGCTGGTCAAAGTTGCACTATGAAACTGCCTTCAGTGTTTGCTAATTGCCCCTGAATATTCTGCAAACCTTTAAAGCAATCTGCAGCAGATGCTTATGCTATATTAGTTCTTCCATATTCATTCTCCTCCTCTGCTGTTGTGTTTTTGTAATGAACCCATAATTCATAATGCTAAATTCTGAAATGGATTTTATTCAGTGCTGCTTCTCCCCCACCCCCTTCACTTTGTAATGAGATGTGTTGCGCTACTGATTTCACGTTAATGTTTAATATTTAATTTAACTTTAATGTCGGTAATTTCAATGCCAACGGAAAATGAATATTATTTGTATACTTACAATATCGTTGTACTGTTGACATCTGTCAACATCATCCATTAGGTAAATTATACAGACATGCAGTGCTTTGAAGCTTTTTTCTTTTTTACAAAATGAGAATAATTTGTACTTTAGCTGTGTGTAGTGTCACTTTTTGTGACTGAGGATAAAACCATTTTGTTTCCTGGTATTAGCTGGGTTTAGATGTATAATTTCTACTGTGGGGGAGGGGAGGCCAAACACAACACTTAGTGAATTAACTTGCCTGAGCACAGTCCAGCGTGTGCTTCTGTGACTAAGACGTGCTTTACATGAGGTTTTAAATAGGGCTGTGACATAGAATAGGGCACCCACAGTAGAAACCTCATCATGGCATGCTGATGCCCTTAAGGGTCCTCCACACTTCTCTCTCTCTCTCTCTCTCTCTCTCTCTCTCTCTCTCTCTCTCTCTCTCTGTCTCTGTCTCTGTCTCTCTCTCTCTCTCTCTCTCTTTTAATTAAAAGTTTTACTCCACACTTTTCCAGGTGTTCCCTAAACCCCTGAAAGTAAATCAGAGTTAATATTCTCCATTGTGGCTCACAGTTGTTCCCCACTAGGATAGACATTCCGCATAACTGTGGCAGTGCCTTCCACTAAAAAAAGTTTTTGTCTTTCTGAATATGTCTTTCAGATTGCAGATGTTTACTCCCCTTAGCTCCTTTGGTCTTTCTGTAACTGGACAGCAGAAAAATTTCTTTGTGTGCATACACACACTATTGGGCACCTGTTAGTTTGGTCCTGTCCAGATTATTTCTACCCCACATCTTTTTTTCCAACATGACCAGTGCTGTTAAAGTGTACCTCAGATTCTTAGGGAGGAAGCCAAGGACAGTTCCTGGGAAATAGCTTTCTACCAAGAACCTCAACGCTTTGTCTGTAAAACAAAAGGAATAATTCTGAGGCCTTTGGTGCAGACTCTTTTTATGTAGCCCAATCCAAACAAAACAGACCTCCCAGTAATCACACAGCCAAGGAAACAAGACAAAACTGGGGCCAATATAGAACCAATAATACACTCTGAACCATGAGTAGTATGCTAGATACAATTGCTTTATACTAGATAGTTACTATAAAGTATACAAAATTTCCCCAAATATTTACAACAATAAGAAAACAATAGAATATCAGTGGCTGCCAACAGCCCCAAAATAACAGTGGAATTCCTAAACAGTTACTGTTGGCAGTCAAAAAAGTAGAAGGCTTAATGAGCTGAAAGCTACTGGAGCTTGACGAAGCAGCCGGCTTACACTTGGTTTCGTCTAGTGACTTCCTCATAAGCAGCTTAACTGTTGTTGTATATAAGTTTTCTTAATATGTGTATTTTCTTGGTTTTTAAGATACTCCTCTAGAGTTGCTACCTTTAATATAGGGACTAGCCCTTATTTCCTTGGACCATATCTCCTATGGGACCTGTCCTTGATAGACTAAGCTTCTTAGCCTTGATAGACTAAGCTTCTTAGCAATTGTATCTAGCATACTACTCATGGTTCAGAGTGTATTATTGGTTCTATATTGGCCCCAGTTTTGTCTTGTTTCCTTGACTTTTTTTATGTAACATAAAAAGGTAGCTGTGCCAAGTTACTGCTGTCTGTCATAAGCCGTGTCTCTCATTAGCAGCTAAGCACACGTGGTGTAAATCTAGTATGTTGTATTCCCCCCAAATGTTATCATTCTTTCTGCACAATGTTACACGCGCAAGTAAAATATATACCTCTTGGGAACTTTTAATTAATTCTCCCACCCTCTCTTTGATTGCACTTCCTGAGTGCTGCAGCTCTCAAATCTTTGTGTATTTTAGGGCATCCAGAAGGTCTGTGAGACTCTCGTTGAATGCTGGGACCACGATCCTGAGGCCCGTCTCACTGCGCAGTGTGTAGCGGAGCGGTTCAATGATCTCGAGTACCAGGACAGGCTGTCAGGAAGAAGCAGCTCCGAAGAGAAGATCCCAGAAGACAGCTCTGTGAACAGTGCCAAGTAGCAATGGACGCAAACATGGACCGAAGAGAAGAACTGCTCTTGGCTTTGTGCATGCGCTCACAGCAGGAGGAGACGCTGGTCCTTAGTCTTGGATGTGCTTCCTGTGGCATCGAGGAATCCCACCTCTCCCTTGACTCCGCTGCTCCCAAGAAAAGTTCTTACGTTATGGGAAGCCATGATGGGGCAGCAACGTCATGCCACAGCGGCGGGTGCCTTGACTTGTGTCACAGGATAAGCTACGTTGGTGTTTCCTCACAGAACAAGATTGTACAAAATGCCAGTTATATTTGCACTTTATCAATGCCTGTATATAACTATGGAAGAGCAATACACACACAGACACTCTCTAAAGCTCTGCCAGGAGTCTTCCAGGAAGTTAAGGTGAAAGAATGCCAGCAGGGATGGTCAGGATGCCTGCCAAGACGCTGGCAGCGGCAGTGCCTTGCGTGCCTCGCCCAATGCCTAAGAACAGTGGGAAGGTGCTGCTAAACCATGAATACTGTATACAGCTGCACTCCTTTTGTGCAGATGAGAAGCGAGGGATAGGGATGGGTTTGGCTGTGCTTTTTCAGCCCTTTTTAGCACATTTGTTACAACTATGCAATGATGTTTCAGCTGGTTCTTGAACATCCGGAGTGTGCACATTCAGCTGACCATTCGGGTCTAATTTTCTTCCAAATCTCGTGGAGTTTAGAATTGGGGGGGGGGGATGGGTCAGGGGGTGCTTTTTGTCCCTGTAGAGAGGACTGCTAATGTCTTCTGTCTTTCTCTGAGCTTGCACTTCGTGTCAGCAGCCTCCCCGAGTCGACTCGGAGGGGGGGGAGGCTTCCCTGCTTTATGAAATCAGGCAGGGCCAATTAGAAGGGGAACAGATGTTTTGCATTTGCGGTGCATTCTGACACCGTGTGGGACTTCTCCTCCCCTCCCTCTTCTCCCGGATCAGTAACATCATGTCTAGTTCCTTGAGCCCCTCACGCTCACACTTGATTCCGTGCCCGGTGCATAAGAAGGGGGGATGGTGCATGATGCTGTGGAAAAGATTTGCTACGTGTTAAAGGTGTGTTTCAGTCTCCTTTAACTTGAATCCTGGTCCTCCCCAGTCTGCAGTCATTCAGAACTGCTGGCAACATGAGTACATTCCTAAACTTGATCCCCACAGGGCATGGATTACATTCTTTCAGTCTTCCAAAATATTTAGATTTGGAGCTGGCCTCTTGAGGAATTTTAACTGATGGAATTTCAGCAGTCAGTGCTTCCCTGCTTGATCATCAGGGTCTCTGAACTTTGGAGCTCAAGTTAGCTTGGAGGAGCCGGGAGCTTGTCGTCGAGTGCCTTCGATGCCTGTCTTTTTTCTTCTTTTCAAAACAAGGAATTTGTTACCGACCCAAAAGTAAACTGTTCAGCCCCAGAATTAAAAGTTTTATATCGAGTGCAATCCTAAATCTTTTTATCATATAGGACACTGATATTTTTTTTTAAATTAGGAACAGTTGCTTTGTATAGCCAATAGGGGAAAATGTATATTCACATAGGAGTTAAAATTTATGATGAAAAATATTTATTTTTTAAAAAAGCTTTTTTGCATTTGCTTTTATATTAAAAAGAAATATTTAAGCATTAAGAGGGCAGGAGATCAACTATTACAATGCAATCCCAACTATAATAGCAGCAGACTGTTTGAACTGTGGAGCTTACTGGCAAAGTGGGAGTATATTGGGATCATTATAACATTCCTAAACAGAGCTAGGATCTTGTGACCTCTAGTGGTGGTTTCTTGGGGTAGCACCTTGGAAAATAACTGCACAGGAAAAAGAAATATTACCACCAACTGGAAAATGGGGAGTATGTACACTTAAAATCTAAACCAATAATTTCAAAACCTGTTTGACTGCCATGCCTTCCCTCAGGAGCTTTGGTGGTCATAGTTTTATGAGGACACTGGGGCTTAAAAAAAAAAAAAGTTGTGTGTCATAGAACTACAATCCCCAGAGCTCCTTAGTAGACAGCAGTGAAAGTCTAGCAAGTTTTAAACTGGTTTAAATTTGTGGTATACATATACCCTGGACCTTTACTCGGGGATTGTGATGTGTTTGATATTTCTCATGATGTGGTCCTTTTACCTTTGGTTTAAAGAGTGAGAGAATCCCACAGTTCCTGACAATTCTAACTTTGTTTACTGTTATATATAAAGGGAAATGTTAATTCCTCCACGGAACTTCCATTGTACATCATGTATGAAAATAGGAATGTGAACATATAATCTTGCTTTTCCAAATGTTTCAAGCACTTACAATATTTTTTTGTATAAATAAAATGTTTTAGATTAAGCAAGCGTGTGATTTAAAGATCTTATCCTTGCCAAAAATATATAAAGGTTTTCACAGAGAATAATGCTGAGGTTGCATTCACATTTAATTTCCTTCCAGCTGCTTAGACAAAGGCGTATTATGCAACATTTCAGGTATTTTGTTCCAACATTTCAGGTACTTTGTTCCAGAGATATTTCAAAACTGTTCCTTAAAGTCCACGAATAGCCTGAGTGATCAAATGGGTAAGCTGTATTTAAACATTGACCGGGGGGAGAGGGGGTGTTCCGAGCTTTCTGTTTCAGTCGAAGAATTTGCATACACACAAGCCTATCAATCCCTTTTGAGGCATCTGTGTAGGGGACTCTACAGATTGCTCCATTTCCAATGCAGAGAAGCTGATGATATAATAAAGTGAAAAGCACCTTGATGATCATTCTAGCTTTAGTAATGGTCACAATAGACTTTTTTACTGAGAGGAGGAGCCCAGGAGAACTTCAAAGAAAAATGCAGTCCCAAGATGGCTTGTCTCAATGAATTACCCAAACCACAGAGACGTGACCACATCATGGCCCCTTTTCCTTCACTACCCCCGCCCAACTGTATGCATAGAAGGTCCAGTTCCTTCAATCAAGCTGAGAGGGCAGTATGATTAATGAAAGGATGAGTAGGAGATGTAGGAGTCATAGATAAAGTAGTATCTGAAAGTTCATATCTACAAAAGCCTAAGTCATTATAAAATCTTTTGACCCAGTCAGTCTCCCAACTAAGAATCTTGGCAAGTATATTCAGTGAAGAGGCCAGCAATCGCTAGCCAAGATTTCTCAGTGCTGTTGTGTTCTTTTGGTGGAAGTTGAGTGTTAAATTGTTTGCAGACTAGGATTAAGTTGTGTCCTTCATAACATTGGCCAGAAACTATGTCGGACATAGCCAACATCTTGAATTTGAACTTAGAAAACAACAGGAAGTGCCGCACACAACTCAAAATATTGTACACTGGTTTGTGTTGTTTTGTTTGGTTCCATAAAAAGGGTATTGCATTGCTTTTGTTTTTGGCTTTTGCTCTGGACTGACATTCTTACCTCAAATCTCAATCAAATAGCAGGCTGCCATTTTCTACACCAGAAGTTTCCAAATCACTGTCAGAATCAGCTCCTCAGAACAAGGGACTATGGGACGAGTCATGTGACTTAGCAACATGCCCAAAAAAGGTCTGGATTTTTTTGTGAAATTAATCGCTAAAGCTAAATTGCTTTAATGGTTTCGTTTTCATTTCTGTTGGCTTCAGCGGGAAACATGTTTCCCACCTTTTTACCTCAATTTAACTGGAACCAAATCTTCAGGGATTGTATTCTCTCCCTTATGAGAAGGACCTTCAGTGAACTCAAATTTCAGAGAGAGAGTTCCTAATGGTACTGATTTTACAAGAGAGATGTCCTTGTCCCAAAAGGCTGATGGTAGCTAACACTATAATTAAATTTATTTATTTATAGTCCACTTTGTTCACAAGGACTCAAGGTGCTACAACAGACTAGCACAGCTACTCCTTTGTGATCAGGCAGACAAGGCCAGGGTGTCATCAGCTTTCTATTGGGGGCAAATTCCATTTCTCCAAGCCTCATACACATGTTGAACTAGGGGTGGGGAATACACTGGAGATGTCTAATTCATAAATCTTTGGAAGACTGCGAACAACTGCCCATCAGCGCTGCATGCCGTTGCCTCTCCATGAGAAGCCTACCGTGAGGCTAAGGAGATAAGGCAAGGCAGAAATATTTAAAATAAATAAATGTAAAATATGCAAGACACACTCAAAAAGATAACAATATGATGCTCCAACTGTTGTTTGCATTGGCTTAGGGTTGCTTTTTTCCCCTTTTTGGTTCTCAGATAATAATGCAGCTAATCCCTTCTATAAGAAGGGTGGGATGTTGGTAGATATACCAATATTTATAGAGGTATTTGAAAATCATTGTGCATTTTTCAGAGGTGCATATCTGGTGGTAGCTGATTACAATGGATTACTGTCAAACATAGCAAGTGTTGCAGCAATGAACTAAGTATATTACGACACTGTTTGGGAACAGCCCCGTAAGCTCTTTTGGCCTTGAAAAAGAAGGTAACATTTTCTCTTTGGATATTTCCTAATTAACTCAGTTGCATGCTTGGTTATCCTTTTGGTGACTTCCAAACCTTTCTTCTAGTTGCCTTTAATTAGCATGTCAGTCACATTGGTTTGTTGTATATATCTATGTCTTATAATACAAAGTAAATAAGAGAGTGGTATGAAGAACTTAGCAAACTTAATTTAAATGGAATGAGAACTTTCCTCCTGTCTGAGTGCAAAAGTGCAGATGGCAGAAATGTGAAGTTTTGGCCACGGATTTTTACTGCCTTCGTTGCAAAGTTCTCTGTGTTTTGTGATTATACACTAGTTAACCCCCATTTCCCCTCAACTTCACAAACAATCTGACCCTGGGTGCTTTCATTTCAGGGCCTATCTGTAGAGAGTCAATTTGTGTTGTTCAGAAATTACCCTTCTGCAATTAGCCAGCAGCTGAGTTGTAACTGGGGCTCCATGTGGCACTTGATATGACTGCACATTCTCCTTAAACATCTGGAAATGCCTGTCCACTCACGCTCAAGATACTAGGTTTACTAGGAACCAAATCTCAACGAAAGTCCAGCTTTTCATTTTGTTTTTTTCCTTTGGGTACATTCTCTCATGGTATTCATATTTAGGTGGTTACCTTGTTTACCTGAAAGGAAGACTAGGTCTTTTTTCACATTGGCCATCAGACAGGGATGCCAGCCTCCAGGCAGGACCTGGGGACCCCCCAGAATAACAGCTCCTCTCCAGACTGCAGAGATCAGTTCCCCTGGAGACAATGGCTACATGGGAAGGTACACCCGATGGCATTCTATCCCACGGAGGTCCCCATCCTCCCCAGATTCAACCCCCAAATCTCCAGGCGCTGGCAGCCCTAGGAATGAGTGTCTTATATTTGCATGCAAGTTACAGTTATGTATAGTCGCTGGATATAATCTTTGTTTTTTAGAGAACTGTAGAAAGTCAAAAAATAGCTCATAATTTTTTTAAAAAATTACTGTTGTGGCAAATTGCTACTACAAGGCAGAAAACCAGTTCTTAAATCCCCACACACCCATCCCAAAGAGCCACAGCTAGCAGAGATCAGGAGTTAATTCAGCTTGAAGAATACTTAAAGGGGAAGTAGCCCTGGAAATCCTTTTTGAATCACCACATGGGGCAGCCTAGTGCAGCAATGGCATTTTAAGTTAAAGACAGATCACAATATAGTTCTGAGGAAAAACACAGCAACACAAAAATACAAGACTTCAACATGTTAAGCACAATGCCATCTACATTTCCATTAAAATGAATAAATAGCAGCAACTTCAGCCTAAACAGAGAAAGGGCAAGTTTCTAGTCCCTAATTGAGGTTATATGCTTGAATTTGTGGGTGAGATCTCCTTAGACAAAGTTTGTGCTGTAAGATTTGTGTGTGTGTGTGTATGTGAGAGAGAATCTAATCCACTTTCATTCAGAATATTTGTTTAGGACACCGAGACACGTGCTTTAGTCAAGAGGTGTTGTGGCGTTATGATTATTTAGAACCCACCTTTCTCCCCAAAGGGGACCCACAGCAGTTTACCTCCTCCCCTCCATTTTACCCTCACAACCACTGTGTGAGGTAGATTAGGCTGAAAGTGTGTGTGACTAGCCCAAGATCATCCATCAAGTTCCCATGGCAGAGTGGAGATTAAAACCTGGGCCTGGCACTCTTAACTACTAGACCACACTGCCTCTAAATTAGAATGTCAGGCTAGGGAAACCCATGAAGTTCACTGGCTGATTTTGTGCTCAGCCTAACCTATTTAGGAGCTGCGGTGGCTCAAGTGGTTAAGACGCTGAACTGCAGGCTGTGGAAGGTCGGTAGTTCAGCAGTTCGAGACCCAGGTGCCGCACGATGGAGTGAGCTCCCATCTCTAGTTCCAGCTCCTGCCAACCTAGCAGTTCGAAAGCAAGACATTGCAAGTAGATAAATAGGTACCACTTCCGTGGGAAGGTAACAGCGTTCCGTGAACCTTGGTGTTTAGTCATGCCGGCCACATGACCACAGAAATGTCTTCGGACAGCGCTGGCTCTTCGGCTTTGAAACGGAGATGAGCACCACAACCCTAGAGTCGGATTCGACTGGCTTTCGAGCAAGGGAACCTTTACCTTTACCTAACCTATTTTACAGGGATTTTTGGAGGATAAAGGGCACAAGAGAGAACTATGTACACTGTCCCGAACTCATAGGGGAATGGTTAAAAATGCGACAGGTAGGCCTGCTCTCCACCAGTCTCCTCCTGGGTACAAAGTGAGAAGACGATCTATTTGGGGGTGGGAGGAAATTATGTAGTGGGGAAAGCCTTCCAAAGATTGGACCACAGTAGCTTGAACAAACACAATTTTCCTCAAGAATCTGCTGTCAAGGACTTGTTCAATGCACACGATGTGAGCAGAATTCGTAGGCGCTTGGAGCAGCCATTTTCACTTGAGCGAGGCCATGCATGGCCCATCTTGCGCTCACGTCTCAGCTCCCTTCTTCCAGAAGCCAGTTCAAGCTGTAGTATTGTACTTCTCATCAACAGAGATCTCCAAATGCAGCTTCCGCCTCTACACACACTCAAGTTACTGCATGGTCCTTTGCAGAAGTGACAGTAGCTCTGTTCACATGCAAATACATGTAACCACGTGACACATGTACATCCCTTGTGTATGTGCATACATCTGTTTATAATCAGGTTCCCAGGCTGATCCAACTGTTTCCCAAGCAAACAGCTGGCTGCTTTTCCCTCTCTGATCTACTTAGGAAGAAAAGCCCTGCTTCCTTGTCTGAAAGTGTAGATGGTAATGTAGGAGGCACCGGATTTTGCATTTCAATTATTGTCTCTTTAACTTCTGCCTTCAGAGGAGGTGCGTATGCAAACTGCAGGGCCTGCAGTGCTCTGTGCATGCTCCGATATGGTGGAACCTTCTTTCCCAAACAGAAGTGTCCTTGTGGGTGTTAAATTTTTAGAAATGGATGCAAGACCATTTTGGCAAACTGTTACCAAACTTTGGGTAGACTCTTTATGTGCAATGTCTTAGCTTGAGGACTTAAGCTTTAATTCTAATTATTTTTAATTAGCTTGCAACGGATTTGTATTTTAATTACTCTTCACGTTTTTTTTGGTTGAAAGTTGCCTCTGAGTGTATGATGAAAGTATACGTTTTGGAGATAATTTTGAAAAAAATTGATTAGGCTCCATTTCTCTTCTAAATATGATTCCATGTAATTACTGCATTAATTATTGGAGAGGATTTATCGCAGCTCCTCCAGCACCCTTACCTGCATGCAGAGCCACAAACTTTACTTGTAATTATTTTGCAGGATCAGATTAAATGAAACGCTGAACAATCTGCGTACATTTGTAATTCCATTTTTGCCATGTTTCTCATATGAATTCTGTTTTAATGACTATGTTAATTGACAGCCAGAAGTAATGAAGAAGAAATTACATGCACTGTGAGCTGTACACCATATTTTCATTAAATTGACAGTATTTGTTTCTTCTTGTTTTGGAGTCCGCTCTGTAATGAAATATTCTAACTGGTATTCATTTCGAGTGGGTGAGTATTAACCAGAACACGATACTGTCAATAATTTCTACTTGCAAAAAGAATGTAACACATCCAGGGCAACTAGAAGGGGGGGGGGGAGGACGAGATTTATGAAAGTCCATCATTCTTGATTAGAATCATAGAATCACAGAGCTGGAAGGGGCCATACAGGCCATCTAGTCCAACCCCCTGCTCAGTGCAGGATCAGCCTAGAGCGTCCCTGACAAGTTGAAAAGTACGCAGACGGAGAGTGATTTCAGCAAAGCGTACTTTATTCGATCAGGAACGAGATGACTTTGGCCGGCTCGCAGGCCAGCTTATACGCCCCGAGAAACCGCCACCCAAAACACACACCCCCACTTCCCAATAGGTTATTTGCAGTGGCCGAGAGTCCCATTGGCTCTTGGCCAGGAACCTAGCCCCCTGATTGGAGCGGGCTAGGATCCGCATAGTCTATTGTCTCTTGGAGCGAAGCTCACCGTTTGTGCCTGACCATGTGGAGCCCAAGCCAGCCACGCAGTCTGAGCTGGATACATTACACAAGTGTTTGTCCAGACACGGCTTAAAAATGCCAGTGTGGGGGAGCTCCTTAGTTATTAAACTCAATGTTAGCCTTCAAGCAAACAACCAATGACTGGAAAGAGGTTTTTCTTCACAGACATCCCCTGGTGGTAATACAAAATGACCTTGGAGCAAGTGAGTGGATGCATCCAAAGAGAGCTTTTGGGGTTCTTGGCTAGCTTCACTGGTTGAGTACTGTTGAGTTTTTTGCTTATGTATTACTATCAGTATTATCTGATTAGTTACTGGAGTTGGTTTCTCTGTTTTGTACTTTTTATCCATATATAGCTGGCTTTAATTGCCATGCACAGTTTACATTCCAATTTAAAATATTTTTGTATTATAAATTATTATACCATGCTGCTTCAAAAGTAAGGATAAAACCCCCAGAACTTTATAAAATAATTATAAATAAAATTAATACACATTAATAAAATATAATTTCAAACCTCAAAAGGTACAGGAATCCCACATAAAACCCAGTGAAAAACTCCATAATTGCATATCTTGATTATAAAAACTCATCAAACAGCCACTTAGCTGCCAATGGTTTGGTGCAATGTACGTTCGTCGCCCTTGCCAGAGAAGGTGCTTTGTGCCCTTTTTTGGAGATTATTAATCCAAGGACCTCCATGGAACGTGGACAAGTCATGTACCTGCCAGAATTAGGGGATCTCCAGCAGAAATAAATTAGCCAAAAGAAACTGGTGAATGGGCATTTGGTTTGCCAATTATCTTGTGGAGTGCATCAAACAGAGTATAAATATTTCTAACACATCAATAACATGTTACATTTCTACAATGGTTTAGTGAGCTGAAAATAGCCACCACTACTGCACACCTACTGAAATCAGAGAAACACAGCCAAAACTTTCTTTTGTATGGTCTCTTCAGCACCCAGAGATCCTCATCAATACTGTCCAAAACAATCATTTAACATTTGATCTACTAGTGTTATATTTAATTTTCATACAGCTTAGTGTTATTTCATTAATTCTATTGTGCAAGTTACCTTATCTCCCTTGAATTTTAATAGCATTCCTGAAAAAAAATGCTTAATTATTTTGCAGTTATAGATTTATCATAAAAGGTTATTGTCTGAAGCAAAAGCATATAATTTTGTAAAAATTTTATTTACTTTAAAAATGGTAGGGAACGCCCTTTCCATTGTAATTTCCCCCAAAAGTTTACAGCGCATTTGCCAACTGGAGTAGTTCCTGAGTGCATCCAGCCTGCAATTAGCATGCTTAATCATGACATAGTGAATATGTCCAATTAGATTATTCATGCAACTACAATATTTCAGAATAATAATAATATTTGTCATAAGATGCTGGTCCGTCTGCAGCTGCAAGTACACTGGGAAACCGATAATTGCTAACAGCTTTGATAACCTGTGTGGATTGTCCTAATATTAAGTGATTAAATTATTTCCAGACCACAGGGAAAAGCAAGAGAGAAGAGAGTCTGGGTGGTCTCAGCTGCGGGATGGACACATAACTGGGTTAGAGTACTTCAAGAATCAAAATTGTACATTGCATAAACTATTAAGCAAACAGCCAGTGAGACTGAAAACTGCTCCGTTTATCCATTCTCCTATTTAGTCTAACTCTTGGTTTATGGCTGGATCATCCACTCTCCATTCCTGTATTAATTAACCCATAAAATGTCAATTAAAATTTGCTGCAGAGATGAAGATAAAGCTCAAGCAAAGAGAGTCAACTTGTTTGAGCAAGTTGTTAAGAGACATAGAAGTGTTAAAAGAGTACACAGATTGTCATCTCTGTTCACAATTGCTTTCCCATTCAGTTCAAGGGAGATAACTGCTAAGGGATGAAGAATGCCTTCTCTGTTGTAGTGAATGGGAAAATCAGCTCACACAGACCATCTGTGTTCCTGCAAACAGCACAATTTCACTAACGGGGGACATTCACATGTTCATTTTATGACTTCTCAACAGTATATTCCCATGTTATATTTTTCTGTGAGCTTTACAGTTGGGCAGTGATTTCAATCTGGGAATTCCACATCAGAGTTTGACACCCTAACCATTGTACAATGATAACTATTTATAACAAATCCAGTTCAGATTTTGATTCTGAAAGCTTACTCCTATACGTGGCAGATTATCTACTTAGATACAGTCACTTGGTAGCAGAGAGGGGCTGGGGCTTCGGGGTAGAGTATCTCTGTTGCATGCAGAAGTCTTCGGGTTCATTGCCCGCCTATTTGGAATAAAGAGTCAGACACAGAGATTGGATGAACTAAGGGCCACTTTATTTAACATATCAACCTGCAGCTCAACAGCAAGAGCAACATGTGACCAGGGGTCATTCCTGACCCCTCCCCAATCGTATAACGGGGAGGCACCCTGCCCCCAGCCCGAGCAAGTAAATGTGGCTCCCACCATTCAGGCACAGCAAGCAGGCAATGCCATGGAGGTCCAGCCACCAAGCCGTACAACTTAGGTAGAGGATCAATCCATGCAGTCCGCAAAGGCAGTCTGCCTTCTTTACCCCGGGTCGCAAAATCCAAAGGCTAAGCCAGCCAGACAACTCTCTCCTCAAACTGGGGTTGTTAATTGGTGCTCCCGTGGCCACACATCACTCACCAGCCCCGATCCAGCCAACTAACGTGACCAGCCTAACAAAAAGGCACCACCCTGGGCCAATTCCACAACCCGCTGATTACCTGTGCAAGGTAGGCAAAAAAACATCCCTGACGCAAGCCAATCCATCAAGGATCAAAAATTCCTACCTGGCCCATACAAAAAGGTGACCAGCCAAAGCCTGCAAAGCGACCAGGGTGGGAGGGTGAGCCAAGCTCTAGGCAGCAACTGAGAGAGTGTGGGAGCAGAACTGGCCATTAAACAGGCCAGCTCCACCCCCAGGAGGAACCTGGATACTGTGAATCAGCATCCTTGTCTGGTCTCCCTCCTTCAAGGGAGGCAAAGGCAGCGCCCGGCAGTACAGCTGGACCATCTGCTGGTAGGGCCAAAATCTCTGGCATCTCCAGTTTAAAAAGGACTGGGTAATAAGGAATTTGGAAGATCTTGACCTGAGACTGCCAGTTAGAATATGGACCTGGAAAGACCAATGGTCTGGCTTGGTATAAGGCACCTTTGTGCGTTCATATCTCTTTGGTCACTAGGTGAACTTAGCTGAACATTCACAGAACATTATTAGCAGGAGTGATCATTACAACAGTGCTCCAAGCCTGGCTTGCTCAAGGCACTAAGTGAATTCATGGCAGAAGTGAAATTCAGACTGTTGTGTAGCTCAGTCTCTCAGCTGTTCTGCTATTGCAGCTCTCAAGGAAAGAAAAGGCATGTTTACTCTAAGTGTTTGAACTGTGAGAGCCCTTGGCTATACCATACATATGTGTACAGGATGTCTGCTTTATTCCTCCTTTTAGAGGACCATCTAATGTTGTGATCACAGAAGCTTTTTGGACAAGCCTTGGTAGGCAAAAGATCAACTGAGCTTCTACAGCTTTGCCCTGTCAGGATCATAGGTAGTTTAGAGAGCATTTTTTGGTGTATCACTTAAGGATAGAAATGAAAATAAACTGTAATCCTGCTGTGCAAGACAGGCACTTATGGAGGGGTTTTTCAGGCACACAATCCCCTGTCTTCTGCCCTGAGACAAAACTCTGGAACTCTTCCAATAGACTACCAAAGAGTTTCCAAAGACAGGAACAAAAAAACTCCCCTGTTATTCCTTTAGGAAGAGAATGGGTTGGATCCAATCACATTCTTTGCTGGTGGAAAAGAGGGGAGTGGTTCCCTTTGACTATCTTTAAATGCCATGCTAAGGATCACAGGATCTGCATGTACAAAAATCATCCAGAGTGGAGTCTACAGTAGAGCAGAAAATTGGGGCGACTGAGTGGGAAAGCTGGCTGAATCCAACGTGATATCTTCATTTACAATAGATTGTTTTAAACAGTGCACTCATTACAGTATTTGAAGGATGAATCCCCAGAATTCTGACAAATCCTGTTTTTACTTAAGCAAATTCCCACTTCACCAAATAACCAAGAAATAAGAAATTATTGGACATTGTAATAGGTAAACATGTCAGTCCTGTGCCTCTGAAGGAACCCGATAGGGTGGCATTATTTTTTTTAAATAAATAAATTTGACTGTCACCTTTCTCCCTATTACCAGAATCAGAGATCTCTGCATGGCTGGCTGCTCACACGGATGTCAGATCTCCCCCTCCCCACTGCTCATTGCCCCCCTTGGTTGTATGAAGACTCTTCCCCCCTTGCCTCTATCTATCATATTTGTGTGGGTCACAAAGTCACTGTACTTCAGAAGCAAGTATGCTGTCTTGGGAAGAGAAGGCGAAGATGCAGTTTGAACTTCCACAATAACACCGTAGCATTTTGCTTCTCTGAAAACAGCAAAATAGCTCACCAAGAGTTCGAGCATTGGTAGTGTTCGGTTCGAAGGCAGGGACAATTTGGGAACAGGCTATTTTGCAAGAACTGGATGATGTGTTACAGGAGGAGCTGTTGATTTTAAAAGTAAGAAGTCTATTCACTTAGTTGTTGCTCACTTTTTATTCCAATATTCAGATAAAAACACACAAGTGTTTAGGCTTCAATTTGCCACTACAAAAAAAAGGACCCCTAGAACTTTGAGGCTGTTCTGTAATGGACATTAAATAAGCATGAGGGTAGAGGATAAAAAATATAGAGCTCTAATATTACACCATGTCACAAATTTAACTTCCAAATTCAGTGTACAGATAGAACAGAAGTTCCACTTACAGTAATGCAAGATCATGAACAAATTTATTTTCTAAAACAGATCATAACATCAATAAAATAACAAAGTGAGTCCAGTGGTACCTTCAAGACCAACAAAGTTTAATTCTTCATGTACATGAAAACTTATACCATTAAACTTTGTTGGTCTTAAAGGGGCTGCTGGTCTCAATCTTTGTTCTGTTACTTCAGAGCAATATGGCTACCCACCTGGATCTACCTTCAATATAATAAAACTGGTTAAATAAATTATGGGTCTTTCAGCTTCACAAAAATATTTAGTTGCCTTATAAAGTATGTCTCTATTTGAATATTACGAGCAAATTTCAATTTATTACACATATTATTGTTACCCTACCATCTCCTCCCAAAGATACATTCTGTTCCTGTGAAATTTGATAATTTTAACGTATTTAGAAACACACCATTGGTTGAATAATTATAACAATCTTTAAACAACCATACAGCATTAAAAAAATACGACTCTATGAGAAATATATATATATATATACACACACACACATAAAACACACATATATGTATGCCATTTTTTAAAGCTTGAATATTTCTAAAATGCTTAAGAAATACCTTGCTTATGCATTAACAATATAGATTTAATCTGAATAGTAGATCACACATTATATTTTTCAAAAAATTAAAAAAGGCTTATGAATAGATTGCAACATTTTGATCTCCAAAGAAACTATGGGTATTTTCGGAGAAAAGTGGGTAGACAAGGGAACACTCCAGTCCATGAACTGTTGCACTGGTAGATCCCTATTGACCTTGAATTTCTACATTTTATCCTGCATCACACTAACTTTTTAAAATACTCAGTAACCTAAGCTCAGGCCTTTTATAGCAATGAAAACCCCATTGACTTCAAATAACTTGTAACAATTTGTCATTGGTTAAAATTTGGCCCATCTTAGCATCAATTCTCAACATAATACCTGCGAACATTGAACACAGAATATTTATTTTGAAAGCATCACTTCCCTGCTGTCCCTTTCCCCAAACATTGTTTTAGACGGTGGTTTTCAGTTAGTTAAGCATTGATCTATGGGTTCCATAGTCTAGTACCATTATCCTTCATGTATTCTTAATCTGTAAACTCTATACAAATACAAGGAATCCCTTGTGTTGTGGAATACCAGCTACAAGTCTTGGCCAAGCAAGTTTATCTCGTCGAGCAGAAAGTCCATGTCCTCACGGCTCACCTGGGGGCTGATAATGACCTGTCGAAAGAAGTTTACTTTGCCACAATGAGGTTGGTATCCCAGCATCATGCTGCCTTTTTTCATCATTCTCTCTTTAATAATAGGTGCAACCTGAAATGTCGGAGAAGGACATACATTTAGAAAGATAACATGGTAGATAAATAGGAGTTTGGAAGACTGAGGGTCATGAACAAATTTTCTTTCTCAATCAGAAGGGGAAAAATAACAACATAATACAACATAACAAATCTTACATATGCTTGTTTAAAGGGAATCTCAATGAGAATTTGACACTCATTTGCATCCAGGCAGCTTTATCACATAGCCTCACTTAATTTTCCTCACGATAGCCCTTATCCCAGCTAGAATTGTGCTTGAAAGTCTCATGATCCTCAGCATAGTCTTTTTGGTGGTCTAAGGGGGAAACCCCTTCCTCCTCTTTCCATTGGATCCTATGACTCATTTTTACCAAGTCTTCCTCCAATGGAAGAAGTCTTCCAAGTCTTCTTTCCAACAAGAAAGAGCTCCTTCAACAGGTGAATATTTGCTTCCTTGAAAGAAAAATTAACAGAAGAAGCCTATAAGACCAGCTTAGAGGATCATATGATACAACTCTTAGACCCCAATCTAGTGCCCAATGAATTCCTTTCTACTGTTTTCATAGGCAGAATTCATTGGCCTCATTCCCACATATGGACACCTACATGCACCAGAGGGCTGTATCTGACAAGCAGAGCACAGGCTAGATCTTGCCTAATTTACTAACCAGTGTTAAAGCCTATAGTGGGTGACTTTGATGTATTGTAAAATTCTGATGTGTTATTAGTAGCAACATAGAAAATCAACACAACAGGTAAGCCATAATTAACATGCACACCTTTAGTGAGCCAGCAAAACAGCTGGATTCTTTTGAAGTCCAATTCTTTTTACTCTATAGTTGCATTGTCATTTAGTAAGAATGAAACACTGCAATGAGTAAATATATCAACATCAAGATAGGGATCTATATTTTTCTGGTACACTGCTTATTTTGTAATTGGATTTGTGTGGGTGTGTTTTATTAGCTAATGTACTGGGCAGAGAAGCGTCCCGGAAATATTGGGTGAAAAGAATCACTTTGAAAGGTAAAAGAATACAAGAGTTAGATTCTATTCTCTGATATCATCAATCTTCAAAACCAGCAGTGCTACTTTAGATTTAGGTGTGAGACAATAAAAACCAGTATCTAATGCTCTTCTTAACCCCCCCCCCCCCCCGGGTTTACATTATAAAAACAACAGCAAATTTATCACTAGTCATGTTGGGCACAGTGTGCAACTAATTTTTCTTGTTGGTTCATGTCCTTAGTCTAGAAAAGCAAAATCATGTGCTACAATTTCCTTGCTCCCTAGCATACTTAGATTTTTTAGGAGGTTTCCCCTTCAGCAGATGTCCCACACCCAGTTTCTCAGCTGTTTTTTTATGTTTCTTTAGTTTAAAAATATTTTCCATACACTCCAGTACCTAGTAGATAAATAGCTCTGGAGAAGGTATATTGGCAGTTTATGGCTCTTAAATCAGCAGTTGATACAATCTCCAGGCCATGATTATGGGGAAAGCTGGAAAAGTATGACATTGAATTTCTTCTCCTTTGTTTAATACAACAGCTATATAACTGTCCAACCGCCCTGGTCAGGTGTGGGGAGCTGAGCCAGTTACCTGGGGTACTCTCCTTAGACAAAGGTGTTAAACAGGGATGTATTCTTGCACCCCTGTTGTTCAATTTATATATTAACGATTTCAGACCTTGCCTTTTGAGGAATGATTTCCATCTCCTGTATTTATCTAAATGAGAAATTCCTATTCTTTTATATGCAGGCGATGCAGTGCTAATGTCCAGATAAGTTGTGGGGATTTGCAAACTGATTAAAAATTTTGAGGACTACTGTAATCATGAATGTCTATTAATGTAGCAAAATCTCAGATTTTAGTATTCAGTAAAAGGAAAACAGAGAAAATTTTTAGTTGTAATATAGCAGGCCAATCTATGGAACAGGTTAATCAATTTAAATTCTTGGGAATTTATTTCAATGCACTTCTTACATGGAAACCACACTTGGACCTGGTGAGAAATGCTGCCTTGAATGTTGGAAGGACAATTGTAAAATATTTTTATGCAGCAGGAGGTGAATTTGTCCCCTCAGCTTTAAAAGTATATAATGCTAAGGTCACAAACCAGTTTTTATATGGTGTAGAAATTTGAATTGACGCTGTCTCTGAGAGAATGGACCATATTCAGTATGATTATTTTCAACGCTTATTGGCTACTCCTAGATGTGTTTCAGGCAGAGAATTGAGAGTGGAACTTGGTGAATAGTCAGTGGAGGCTGGCATAGATAAAAGCATTCCTCTTGAACGTTAAAATCTTAAAATCTGAGGGTGGGTCTACTCTGCTCGGACTTGTACAGGCAGATGTGTGTATTAGCCACTGGGATCATCTATTGGAAAAGAAAATGAAATGTTTAGGAATATCAAATTATATGGTAAAGACTACAGAGATCACAGAAATAACTAGGCTAATTAAAATGTATGGAAAGAAACTGAATACTAATAGTACATCTGTCAGGGCCCATAGGGTATGTTCGGCATCTTATTCACGTATACCCCTCCCAATGCAACTGCCACAATATTTTTATCATTTGACAATACCAAAGCTCAGAAGAGTTTTTACTCTGGCAAGAATGAATGCCCTTCCATCAGCAGTTTTGGAGGGTAAATATAAAAAAGTGCTATATTCAAATAGAACATGTAGATGCTCACATGATAAAACTGAAACAAATAAATATATGATTATG
>NW_015170890.1:851944-854648 GCF_001447785.1 Gekko japonicus
TTGGGAAACTCCGTTTTATGATTTTATAATTAACTTAGATTCTTAGTTGATTGTGTCATTTTCTGTCTCTGATTTTAATGTTGTATATGCCATTAAAGGTTTATTGATTGATTGATTGATTGATAATGTAGCAAAATCTCAGATTTTGGTATTCAGTAAAAGGAAAAGAGAGAAAAATTTTAGTTGTAATATAGAAGGCCAATCTATGGAACAGGTTAATCAACTTAAATTCTTGGGAATTTATTTCAACGCACTTCTTACATGGAAACCACACTTGGACCTGGTGAGAAATGCTGCCTTGAATGTTGGAAGGACAATTGTAAAATATTTTTATGCAGCAGGAGGTGAATTTGTCCCCTCAGCTTTAAAAGTATATAATGCTAAGGTCACAAACCAGTTTTTATATGGTGTAGAAATTTGAATTGACGCTGTCTCTGAGAGAATGGACCATATTCAGTATGATTATTTTCAACGCTTATTGGCTACTCCTAGATGTGTTTCAGGCAGAGAATTGAGAGTGGAACTTGGTGAATAGTCAGTGGAGGCTGGCATAGATAAAAGCATTCCTCTTGAACGTTAAAATCTTAAAATCTGAGGGTGGGTCTACTCTGCTCGGACTTGTACAGGCAGATGTGTGTATTAGCCACTGGGATCATCTATTGGAAAAGAAAATGAAATGTTTAGGAATATCAAATTATATGGTAAAGACTACAGAGATCACAGAAATAACTAGGCTAATTAAAATGTATGGAAAGAAACTGAATACTAATAGTACATCTGTCAGGGCCCATAGGGTATGTTCGGCATCTTATTCACGTATACCCCTCCCAATGCAACTGCCACAATATTTTTATCATTTGACAATACCAAAGCTCAGAAGAGTTTTTACTCTGGCAAGAATGAATGCCCTTCCATCAGCAGTTTTGGAGGGTAAATATAAAAAAGTGCTATATTCAAATAGAACATGTAGATGTTCACATGATAAAACTGAAACAATTAAACATATGATTATGGGATGCCCTATATTTAATGAGCTGAGGGCTAGATTCATTACTCCTTTACTTAGTAATAAGGAAATGCCCACTGAGGCATCTGACAGTATGAGGGCACAGGTGACGTGGTTACCATCGGATGATTTTGTTACCCCCTCTGTGGCAAAATTTATGGGGGCAATAATTAAACAACAGAAGAATAACACTTATTTCATAATTATATTTTCTGCCCAAGGCTATCGCTATATGAGCAGAGATAGATGATAGATGATAGATAGATAGATAGATAGATTGATTAAAATTATTATTTCATACAAGTCAGCTCTTAGGGTCAAAGAAGGCAAGACAAAAATCACAGGTCTTAAACTTTAATGCTAATTTCAGCTGCGTGGTCCTGATTCACACTGGGCTGATGCACAGAAAAGGAGAGGTTTAACCCTTCTACCTAACAAGGTTTTGTCCATCAAAATCAGACCCCTCCTATTGTTAACCTTTTAAAGGAAAAGAGATGGACACCAGTCCTTTATCTTTAATGGGCTAACAATGTGGGGCACCATTTTCAATTAATCTTGTAGGGATTAAAGGAGTTAAACAGTCTTTGTTCCCTTCTATGCATGGCCCTTATCTGAGGTGGGGCCACAGAAATTGCTTTTCAGAAACCACAGGGGGATCCAATCATATATCTCATCTGAGAGCCACCCTGTGCAGAGCCATCCGAAGTGGAGTTGCACCCTTCTAAGCCCACTGACCATCCGTCATAGAGAAAAGGACAGCATTTGTTCTTGGTATATTTATTCCACAAATAAATTGGCTCCAGGTTTTAATTCAGGCCGTATTTCAGCACTCTTGTCAGTGCTAGAATTAAACCTGAAAGAAGCTAAGTAATAAAAGATTAGACTGAACATTCACATTATACATTTCCTTTGCCATGGCATAACCACATCCAGACTTCAGTATCTGCCATGAGAGGTGCAGTGCTGCAGATCTGCCAACACAAACCGTGCTGCTGTGAAGAACTAAAGATGATGAAAAATCTCCTGTATGTGGGGAGGGCTCTACCACTGCCCAGGGCATGGTGAACAGGCAAGCAAAAGCCCTAGCACCTCTCTCTCTTAAAAACCCAGACCTGGTTTTGCCCATGTGTTCCACTAAAATAAACATGTTTAGGATTCATTACGCATCTCTCTTGAAATCACAGCACAGAAATTCATCCCCAAGTGGCAGACCGAAGGCCTTCATGGACTGTGCCAGGAACCTTGGCTGACAAGTACTTACTGAGAAAATAAGCACTTGCAATATAATCTCAAAAAACACAGCTTTCTCTCAATCTGCTCTGGGGTGTTTCTTTGAAATGAGCAAACGTACTACTGACTTGGATTATGCACTCGTTTGCTGGGTCTCAAAAAGCCAGTGGCAGACTCAGCCGCTGGAGCTACTCAAGAAAGACGATGCTGTCTACTTTTACTTAACAGCATTATTTCTCTCACACAACATTTACAAGATACATTTCACTTGATAAAGCCCCTGCAGTTAATTTCAATATAAATGTCATAAAATTACTCAATACCATAGTCTAATCTATCACACTGGAGTTCCTCTCCACCCCTCCTCATTATTTTAGCATGTGATGTGCAGAAATTCATTGGCTTAAAATCAATTTTGGATTCAAAACGTTGGCATATTTTCGCTTTCATCTGCCTCTGCTCATTCCT
>NW_015170890.1:854661-879479 GCF_001447785.1 Gekko japonicus
GCCTTTGCAATAAAAGTCTAACTTTTTATTTAGCATTTTACTACAAGCTGACACACTCCACATATTAATTAAAAATCACAACACGACACAAGCATGAATGTATGCCAATTCAGAATGTAACAAGCAACCAGAATTTTCTCTTGAATTCTGGGGGGGGGGGGGGGAGGAAAAATACAACTGATTATAAAACTGGTGTTAAAAATATCTTAGGAAACATTAGGAACATTTCTTAATGAATGGAGATGATAGGAATGTTCCACAATACCTGTTTGAAAACCTTCAGAATTAGGTAGCTGTATTCTTATTCCATGTAAAATATACCTGCCTTGAAAACAAAAATCCACTTGCAAATCTGCATGCGTTACTGGGAGTCTGAATGGGCAAGTGACCTACCTACCAGGAGCTGGAACATGCAACACAAAGGAGCAACTGGCCGATGATAAGGCTATCCTTGATGGCAATCTCAGATCCTTCTCTGGGTTTGCTCTGCCACTAGAGGTGAGGCAGGTGGAGATAAAAGGTAGGGCTTTCTCACAACATCTCCAAATTACTCTTCCTTGTGAGGTTCATTCAGTGCTTTCTTTATTAGCATTTAGGTACCAGGCTGTGGTGGCTCAAGTGGTTAGGATGCTGAACTGCAGACTGGAAGGTCAGTAGCTCAGCAGTTCGAGACCTGAGTGCTGCATGACGGAGTGAGCTCTCGTCTCTGGTCCCAGCTCCTGCCAACCTAGCAGTTCGAAAGCAATAAATTGCAAGTAGATAAATAGGTTCGAGATCCGGGTGCCGCATGATAAAAAGGTACCACTTCGGTGGGAAGGTAACAGCATTCTGTGGCTTTCGAGCAAGGGAACCTTTACCTTTTTTAAATAGGTACCACTTCAGTGGGAAGGTAACAGCATTCTGTGCACCTTGGCGTCTAGTCATGCCGGCCACATGACCATGGAAACTTCTTTGGACAGTGCTGGCTCTTCGGCTTGGAAACGGAGATGAGCACCACATTCCTAGAGGTGGATTCGACTGGCTTTTGAGCAAGGGAAACCTTTACCTTTACCTACCAGGCAGGGAAAAACCTTATTCTGTCAGGCATTTGATGAAGCTCCTCTTTCTTTGCATTGATTCACTAACCTGATTCTCAGTTTATTTAAACTGATCTTTCAGGTGTGTCTCTGACTTCTTCTATGACTACAAGAGAGGGATGGCCCAGGCTAACCCGATCACATCAGATCCCAGAAGCTTAGCGGGGTCAGCCCTGGTTAGTACTTGGATGGGAGACGCCACGGAAGTGCAGAGTTGCTATGCAGAGACACAATGGCAAACCACCTCTGTTTGTTTTATGCCTCGAAAACCCTATGGGGACCCCAGACGTCTGCTCTGATTTGATGCACCGCCCTTACGTTGTGAGACGTTGACATTATTTTGTCCTATTCTTGTATTTGACCTGTTTTGCTAGATTAGAACTGCATTCAAACATCACAACAAACTCTGGTTTGTTTATACCATAGTTTGTCGTACGTGCCATGGATCGTCTACCATATTTAAAAAATAGGCCAATTTATTCCTAAATCCCAGTGAGTTTGCCTGCTGCTTACCTTGTTTCTTACCTCCAACCCAAATCCCCAGATTCTAGCCTCAAATCCCCTTCATTTCCAGGTAAAGCCTTACTGCAGCTGGCCTTGCTATCAGTCAACTGCAAAAATTGGGAGGGAACTGGAGGGAGGAGGGAAAGCCTAGACCAAATCACGCTTCCTACCTCCCCACTCTTGGCTAAGGGTTCTCATGGGGATATATGAAGTTGCCTTATGCTGAGCCAGCCCACTGGCCTATCAAGGTCCATACTGCCCTACTCTGGCCATCAGGGTCTCAGGTACAGCTTCGCCACATCACCTCCTACCTGATCCTTTTTAAACTGGAGATGCTGGGGAATTTACCTGCAAACATTTGCATGCAAAGCCCACTGGCCTATCAAGGTCCATACTGCCTACTCTGGCCATCAAGGTCTCAGGTACAGCTTCGCCACGTCACCTCCTACCTGATCCTTTTTAAACTGGAGATGCTGGGGAATTTACCTGCAAACATTTGCATGCAAAGGAGATACTCTACCACTGAACCACAGCCCAGGCCCTTCTTCTCTTGCAGATCAATACCTCCCCTAATTGAATTTTGTATACCTCCTCCTCCCCTGCCTTTTCTTGCCCTTAAATCTCCCCCATTTTTCATCCCAGTCCTGCCATTTATTCTGGTGCGGGAGTGCTCATACATACATGAAGCTTCCCACAACTTTACTCTTTATTTTCAGGGCTCTTTTTGTAGCAGGAACTCCTTTGCACCCCCTAATGTAGCCAATCCTCCAAGAGCTTACAGAGCTCTTCTTACAGGGGCTACCGTAAACTCTTGGAGGATTGGCTACATTAGGGGTGTGTCGCTTAATATGCAAATGGTTGGCCTTGGTTCTAAAACTTACTCCTAGCCCCAAAACAGACCATCATGTCATGATTACAGACTGGGTTACTTTAAAAACAAACAAACCATGCAAGCTACTTCAATCATCACAACTATATTGCTCGTGTTGTGAAATTGGTTGCAGATGAATGCAAGGGCCTTTTTCTTCTTTGATGGTAATTAAAAGCTAATCCAGGTAACATCTCAGCTGTCACCACGATGAGGGCAATCGAACGACCAAATGTTGGCACTCCCAATCGCAGCTTTGGTCCTTTTGCCAAGGCAGTCTGTAAAAACCCAAACATGTTTTGCTTTTGTCTAGAATTTGTTCTGGGCCCACATCCCTAAACCACCAATGAATTATTGCTGTGCATGACTGCGCCAGAGTTTCCCTTGTGCCATACCATACAAAAAAAAACACAGAGAGAAATGCATTTGTCAAAATAATCGCAGCCACTTCCACATTCCTCACAGCGACTGGATAGTATTAACAGGAAGAAAGAGATGCCTGTATTTGCCTGTGCTTCTCCTCACTGGTCCCTCAGCTATGAACTTGATGCTTAATCAGACTAATTCTTCTGAGAACCATAATCTGGAGATTTGTGGCCCTGAAATGCATGTCACCCTTAACAGGCTGCCTGCTTATGCAGTCATCACAGTGTAATTTGGCATGCGTCTATCCATAGGTGGGTTTTATAAATAAGCATAAACAAACACTGCCTCTAAAAAGAAACGTTAGAATGCTGCGGTTCAAATCTCAATTTGTCTATTAAGGAAAGACAGTGCACATTAATCATAGCGTGTACAGGGATGTGTAGCCTTGACAGTACATAAAATATGCCGTGGAATATGTGGTGCATTTATTTGATGACAACTTCTATTCTAACCTATCCATGAGGATTGGAGAGGGTAAGAACAGTTTCAAACAACACAGTAAAACTTTATAAAGGGGCTTGTAAAATGGCGCTGTTTTGTTTTAATTGCTTGTATGGATTATGGGGGGGGAAGGTTGGCTATTGTACTGTTTTGATGGAAATTGTACCGTTTTATGGTATGCGTAACACATTGCTTTTATGATTGTCATTCATTTGATTATACCTTGTGAATTGCCTAAATAAATAAATGGCAGCTTTTTTTAAAAAAAAGCATATTATTTATTTATTTATTTTTATTTGATCTTTAAAAATTCCTTATCCTACCCTTCATGCTTGGAATTGGTGTGTGTGGGGGTAACATGGTGCCCTCCCCCCATTAGATTCCACAACAAAGTTGTTATGCAAATATATCATCATTACCATCAATGTAGCAAAAGAAGAAACACAGAATAAATTCCAAGTGAGATCCTGAAAGTCCTACAGCTTCAGTATCCAGGGCTATTTTTGGGCAGGAACGCACAGGAACGGAGTTCCAGCTGGCTCCCAAGTTGGCCATGCCCAGCAGGAACTCATTAGCAAAATAGGCCACACCCAACAGCAGAAACTCATTAGGATTGGGTACATTAGGGGTGTGCAAAGGGGTTCCTGCTACAAAAAAGCCCTGGGTTTTGACAACAAGGTAAACAGAATAACAAGCAAAAGGCGGGTGTGGCTGGATGAGCACACTTCTGGTAACATGGGGGTGCATCCTAATGTGCTAATGAGCTGTGCTGTCAGGGGTGTGGCCCAATATGCTAATGAGTTCCTGCTGGACTTTTTCTACAAAAAGAGCCCTGTCAGTATCTATTTCTAAAAATAGTTCTAGGCAATTCATTCACTGACCTGGATAGCCCAGTCTAGCCCAATCTCATCAGATCTCAGAAGCTAAGCAGGGTTGGCCTGGGATGGGAGACCTCCAAGGAATACCAGGGTCATGACGTAGAAGGCAATGGCCAACCACCTCTGAATGTCTTTTGCCTTGAAAACCCCATGGGGTTGCCATATGTCTGCTGTGACTTGACGGCACTTTCCGCCACCACCAGGTAATTCATTTGAGACCACAGTGTTAAAATATCATTTAGTGAAAGGCATTTTGCCACTGCAGTGTGAATTCTTTTCCCTACCGAGTGGAATGAAACAGCAGTATGTCATCTCTAAAGTTTGTTTTAAAATCCTTTTATAGTTTATATGCACCAGGATGAGCTTTTGTTCTTTTCCTCTAGGGGAACAAAAATCACAGTAAAACTTAGAAGTGTACATTCAATGGGAAATGATACATTATTTGATGACTCGCTACTTTAAAAAAACTGACATGGTTCTGCTGTAGAAAAATAAATGTCCCTTGAGACATCTGGGATGTTTCCCTACTATTCACAAAGATTACTGCCATTGCCTGAGCCAGCATCTGGCACAGAATACATGTATAGCATTCTACAGATTTGTATTACTGTAGGGATTAAAGAGTCACAATGATGCTTTTGTTCTTCTGTTTTAGGTAGAGATAAAGGGAAACATTAATGTTTAAGCGAATCTCAAAAGCAATGTATATAGTTTAGCATGGAATGATTGCAATCTCCTTCATAGAAACTGTAGGATACTCAAAGCCAAGTTGCAGTAAAATAACTGGCCATTTAAACTCATTAATAAAAGGGAAATGAACCTGTTGTGTACTAACATGCGGTCGGGTTCGCACATGGTCATGCGAACTAGCAGAGCTTCATGACCAGACACAATAGTGAGAGAGGATCCAATTACGGGCCAATCAATCAGGCCGGATCCTAGAAGGAACCTATGGGTGTGGGTGCACTGTAAATAAACCAATCGCGTGTGTGGGTGTGGGTGTTGGGTGTGGCATGGAACAGGCATTTAAGCAGACCCTAGGTCCTGCTATCTCATCTCAGTTTTCTCCTGCTTTTAATAAACTATGAGCTGATTCACTAACAATGCGTCTGGACCCAGTACTTTACAGAACCTATTTCAAAAAGCTCACCACCTATGTTAATCTCTTTCTTAGGAGGACCAACTATCACATTCCTCTTCAGTTCTGTTTGTGCACATTAGCGAATGACTCTTCTGTAATGAAGTCCATATACAGATAGGAGTATTCCACAAAACTATATGGGATCCGAAGCTCCCCACATACAGCAAACTACCAAATGTGAGGCTAGAGTGGATTTCCAGAATACATGGGTTAGGGCCAAGATCCCCACACAGTATCTTCTGCACCAGTCACACACACTTAATTCTCACATGCATGGTGACTGATTCTGATAGCAACTGCAGTACAGATGGAACAGGGGGTTCAACCTTCCCCCAGTGCTGTTTTCCTGACCTCAAAAAGTTCGAGGGGAACACTATTTTGCCAACTGGTGATACCCACATGAACATTCATGAGCTTCTGCAACAGCAACATGGATTTCCCCAATGGACCAACGTAGGTTTTCCCAGCTGGTGAGGAGTGAAACCCTTTCTCCATGCATCTCACAGCTGTAACCTGAATTGGTCACCATGCATATAGGAACTCAAGGACTTGTGTGCAATTGTTACACAGAGGATGGGGGCTTTGGACCCAACCTGGGTATTCTGTAATTTGGAAACTGGTTCTATTGGAACTTCATCATCGGTATGATAGTAATCATTAGGATTTGAGGAGGCTTGGTTTTGTTTTTTCTAATTGATCAGGATTCTACTAGTTGCATAATACTCTTCTCAAGTGTGTATACACAAAGTTTTTCACATTTTTCTGTCCTTATTGGGTTCTCCTTTGTTTATGGTTTCTTGAACATGCTAAGATGCTAGACAGATACCACAGTAGGACCAGCAGTTCCCTAATTCTTCCTATCCATCTGTTTCTTTCTGCTCCCCAGCTTTCTTTCCATAACAAGTTATCATATCTCATCCCTTGTTTCCAAGGGCTGACTTACAGAATACAGTTGTCACAGGGGAGCAGCTGCTCAAAAATCCCCATGTGGTGGCTGTTTCTCACAACATATGTTGTGTGCGTCACTACAGCACAAAGAGTTCCATGTCACAAGACATTCCTGGTGGTGGCATGAAAATTCTCCACACACAAAAGTGATTCATGCTACACATGGAAATATGTGGAGGCTACTTCAAGTAGACCACGAAGTCAGAGGACTGGATCTACCAGATATTTCTGTAGGCAGCAGAATTTCTGCCTTGGAATATGACTTCCCTTTAAAACGCCCCCCCCCCCCCGAAGAAGAAGAGGAGAAGGAAGAAGAGGAGGAGGAGATTATTGGATTTATACCCTACCCTTCACTACCCAAAGGAGTCTCAGAGCGGCTTCCAAACTTCTCTCCCTTCCCCTCCCCACAACAGACACCCTGTGAGGTAGGTGGGGCTGAGAAAGAACAACTGTGCCAGAACTATGGCTTGCCCAAGGTCATCCAGCAGGTGCAAGTGGAGGAGTGGGGAATCAAACCCGGTTCTCTTTGACAGAAAACCTGTGATCTACAGAAATGTTCTGGTCGATCTAAGTCATTACATGTAGACCATCCCTCAGATTCCCTTTGAGTATCCAACTGTTAAATGTTGTAAACCTGTCCTTCAGATGATGCCCTGGCTATATTATTCACTAACATGACTTGATATAATTCATCCCAGTGTTATTAAGCATGGGATCCAATAAGAGTACAGATTGTTCCTTACACATGTAAAGTTCATAAGATGAAGCGACTCCAATCATGCATGCATGTGAAAAACTTGTGGGAGAAACAGTCTATAATTTCCTAGGACAAGCCTATGTCAGATTTCAAATTCCATCTAGAATGATTTTAGGATGGACCCTGGAACATTTACAAGGATAATTCTGATATATTGTTTTCACATGTGTGTTTGAAGATGTCATTCTGCAAGGACCAAGGATTATGTTGGGAGCTGGGCCTCAATTAATAGATATTTATCCCAAAGTAGAAGACTTTTTTCATGAAGTATTCTTTTTAAAAAAACCCTAAAAAGCAAAAGCTGTTCACCAGATGGAACTCTAAGTCACTTTATAGCTATATTGCCAATAAACAATTTTATTAAATGCAGTTGTATGGTTCTCATTAAATATTTTATAACTATTCCCATAAAAAATTTACAATTAATGCTGCCCTAAAAATACAAGAGTGGTGTCCTTTGTTATGTGTGAACATCCTAATCCAAATAATTAAAAACTGAGAAAGCAATAAGGGTTTGCTGTTAACTGTTAATATTTTAAGCAGAATTAAGAATTCACCACACAGTATATTAACTTAGAGACTTGAATCCTAATGTAGAAGGACACTTTTTATTTTTACTGATTTCAGCAAATGACTTTGAAGGTGAAAGGCAGAGACACAGAAAGACCAGTATGGAAGCTGGCCTGAACAATTTGATTTAAACAGTGCTCTTATTGGTACCCTATAAAACAAGGCAAGGAGATGCCATGATATTCAGAGTGCAAGCTTTTGAACTCTGGATAGTCTTTTTCATACAGAATCACTTTATCGAACAATTCAAATTACAGGCTTTTATAACAAAGCAAACTACAACCTAAGAATATATACCAGGACACATACACCCAGATGCTTTCTGAACTTGCAGCTACATTCCATTCTAATGTGAACCAGTGTTTAGAAGCTAATATGTGAACACAATTTGCACACTGTTGTATCACATTTGCCCTGCACAGATACAGTTGTTTACTGAGCTGATAGCATTTTTGAAATTTTGTTACACAAAAGCAATTCCAAACTGTTTATCCAGCTGTACTTTAAGTTCCTTCAACATGGCACATTTCAATGTGCTGGCAACAGCATAAGCTTCCAAAAACAGGGGGACAGCATATAGGGTGGACATTAACTTCTGTTGGTCAACTCCATCTCTTAAGCTTTGCAGTTTTCAACAGTGTACTGGATCTTTCCTTTCATCCAATAACAGCTCTAACAGATACTGAGCAGTGAATAGTTATTGTAAACCATTTATTACTCAATAGACAAAAGGAGTAAAAAAAATTTTTTGCAACTGCTAGGGTTTTTGGGGAGTCATCAGTTCTGTACTTGTTCTGCTAAGCGTATTTGAAACTGTAACAGGCAAACTTACCACATAGGGCTTTTGTGAGCATAACACAGAGAAAGGGAGAAGTATATACACAATTCCAAAGTCCTTGGAACAAAAGTAGAATGAACATTTCATCGGTGGAGTCTGCAACCTACACCATGTTCCCAAATGGTTCCATCTATACTTGATGCATTTGCGATCACTCTAGGCAACAGAAACTACCATTTCCGTGATGTCTGTTTAATACCCTACAATGCATAGAGGAGACAGTACTTCATTTAAATGGTATTAAGAGCCCCACTAAACTTATTAGTGGAACACTCATTGGAGTTGGTGAGGTATAGATTACAGAAGCAATCTGTAGTAAATTTAAGAACAAATTATTTGTGATATTGGTATCAAAGCTACTGGTGCAGACATTTGCTAGCAAGACTTCTTTATGCCAGTACCAACCCTTTTTTTCATTACTTACCAAGTACAGTGCAATCTCCTGACAAAACTGACTGCTGGTAGATTGAAAGATTGGGCAAGTAATCAGTAGCTACACTTCAAAAGTTCCTACTGTTTTGTCAGACAAGCACAATGAAAAGAAGGTGGGCAACTGAACTACACTGAAAGGTTCCCCTGTGTAGGTTCAGGTGCCAATTAAAGGAAGGTCATTAATAAGGTTTGTTGACCAGATATCCTAGAGGCCAATATTTATTCAAAGACCGATAAATCTAAGAGTTTGGCTATGTAACAGATGTTAATCCTTCTATTATTTAATCCATTCAATTAACGCTAATTAAATTCAATGCACATGTGATCCATGTGCCAATATTCGTTACCAGAGCACAGAGCATAATTACTGTACTTTTAATAATTATATCTAATAATACCCAATAAATCAAAAAAACTGAATGGAATGCATTTTTATCACAGCTTGAATTCTGGGATTTATTTACTTTAATGTGTACATTAAGCTTCCCTTGAACTCCCCCAATTGACAAGACTTCCACGGATTCATTTTTGTTAGTATGGCAATGAGTTACCAACCCAAACCGAAATGTAGAAAACTCAAGATATAGGTAGTCAGATCCACAGCACCCTTTGTCTGATGTTTACCCATTTATAAGAGTAAATCTGGACACACGTTTGCCACTTAATGACTGCAACGCTTCAAAAAGAGGAAAGGCAATTTATGAATATGAAAACAACTGATGATGATGACTTGCATGGATGAAGGAGCCATTATTGACTTAATGTTTCATATCACCTTGGACCAAAGGCATGGTTTGTTGTCAGAGGAGGTCTTTTCCAGCTCACTTGCTCCTTCCCTCCTCTCCATGTATAGCTCGATAACAAAAGAATTCTGCTTGAAACTTTAGTGTGCGATAATAACTCAGATCACAAACTATGATTTGCTCTCTTCTGACAAATGAGGGTCAGTGAAGCTTATTCACTTCAGTTTGTGGTCTGCCACCGGGTTGTCTGCCATCAGCACAAACGTACCACAAGCTATTTGTAGCCAAGCAAGGTTATTATTTTTGTAAAATGCACAGGGTTCATTATGACAACTTTGCATGCGTACATAGTGGCAAGTTTCCAAGATAGTGCCAAGCAGTAGCTTGGTATTAATTTTCTGCTCCTTTCCCAGGCTGTTTTGACCATCTTGAAAGACACTGTGAGCAGTTTAGGAGCCATTTTTAATATTTTTATGTGCTGAATTTTATGGAGAGATAAGCCACTTAGAGGAAACTAAAGAATCAACTGTATTTATTTTAATAAATACAGTGAAACTGCTTCTCTCCTCTTGGGCATGAGTAATTAGGTAGAACAGTATCCTGCTGATTATCTTGCTAAATTCCAGAGATAGTCACTTTTTTTTCTCACCAAGGGGACAAAGCAGATATTCTCCAACAAAGTAGTACTGTCAACAGTACAACAATGAATTACTTAATGTGCAAATAAAATAATACTGCTTGAAAGAGAGGCAAACACACAGACTATTACAGAGAAATGAGCTTCCCCAACGCTATAGCAATGCTCTGGTGCATGACGTACAGTAGTCAAAGACATTATGAGACCTTCCCTGCTAGGCTGAGGGTATAACAACATTATTCCCTCACTGATTTTAGGGTCAGGACCTGCCACACCGCAGTACTGACTCAAAGTCCCTTCCCTCATAACTATCCATGCTGGGAAACATGCTTGCCTGCAGCTTATTTATTTACTTCCAGGAAAATGTATATCCCACTGCAGCATATAAACAATGCATGTCTTAAGCGGCATGCAATACACAAATCACCCATTTCCCTCAATTCAGAAGTGCTTTCTGTGTAGGAAATGTGTCACATTTGATGGTTTTCAGCCCAAAGCAGATCCTTCAATGCATGCAAAGTTTATATTTCCAGCAGGGAAAACCTTTCCCTTTCTCTAACAGATTGTCTAGCTGTTTATCTCAACTTTGCTTTCCTCACCTTCCCTTGCAAACTAAGAACAGTTTTAGCACACCGACTACCCCTTGTTAATGCTATTGTTTGAACACTTATTTTGCTCCAATAGCATTCAAAATACCAAGAAAATATTCTGGAACCATTATGAGCTCTTGTGAATTTATTTTTTAAAAAAACTGTTACAAAAAACTGTTGAATCAGCTCCTTGACATCTGTTTTAATACAAACTTTCCCTCCTCCTGGGCTAGGTGTCTACATCAAATAGAAAACAGGAACTTTGTGTAGCTGAGAACTGTCCCCATATCCAGGGGTCATTTCGTAGGAAAAGAGGTGCAGGAGCTCATTAGCATAACTCATTAGCATAACTTATTTGCATATGCCACACACCCCTGACATCACCGGAAGTGTGTCAGAAGCCAACACCCACCGCTCAGGCTCCACTGGATTGCTAGCTATTGGGGGGGGGCGTGCAAATCTGCCCTCGCACCTTGTACCTGAATAAAACTTGGTCTTAAAGATGCCTCTGTACTGTTTTGGACCGGGGGAGGCTCTGCAACTTATCTGGCTGCTTCTTGCTCTGACTGAGGGCTGATGGGAGCAGGGGGTGGGGTTTGTTTCAAATGCCCACCCCCTCGGCTTTTTACTGCCGGAGCTCCGCTCCTGTGCGCTCCTGCAGGAAATGACCCCTGCCCATATCCCACCCCACCCTTTCCCTGACCACCAGTACTTCATCCCTCTGCTCTCTGCTCCTACCATGTTCTCAAGCGCTGCTTCCTCAGTCCTCCCCAGTTCTCTGTCAGTTCACACCCCTTCATTTTCATGCTCCCCATGATCTGTGATGCATTTGTGGGGGACCTTCAATTTGGGGTCTGAGGTTGCTGCTACTGCCACCAGTACTAGCTTCTCTGTCCAGATTTTGCAAAACTATCTCCTTCCTAACATCTTCACACACTGGCTTGCATAGAACAGGGCAAAAATATAAACTGAACTGACCAGAAGTTGCACGCAATTTCAAAGAGTTTGGCTGCACAGCTATAGATTAGAATTTTGTCATTAATCAAATCCTGTTCCACAGCTATGAGCCATTTTATGGTTGGCTTCTAACAATCAGGAGAGAAACATTTCCTGTATACCACAAAAACAAATAGTGCAGTAATTGTAGTAACAATTCAACAGTACAGGATCACTCAAAACCTTCTTTTTCTACCTTAATCTCCAAATGGGTACTGGGAAAAAAGATTAATCTTTCTGGTAGTGGAAAGAAGTTTAAATGCTTGGCAAGGTAACCTATATCATGTTTTCATTTTCTGTTGTGCCAGTGGTGAGTCGATGACCAAGGGGAGGAGAGGAATACTGTTTAGGTTGCTTTTGATCTCCATCTAGTGAGTGAATAAAAGAACTGCACAAATGCTGGCAAGTCTTTTCATAACTACAATAGGACTGACATTGTTTTTTAATATTTCCAAATGAACCCCTAGAAAGGCAGCATGTTGTGGGGGTTCAGCACAACAGAAGTTTTCAAATATCAGATACAACTGGATATGCAAGATTTCCTTGGGTCATAAAGCTATCTTAAATTTGTATTTTACTATACGTCGTTTAGTTTCTTTAAGAAAGCAATTTATAAAATACACTGGGTAAATCGACATTTAAAAATCTGACTTCAGCTTATTATAAGGCTGCAAGCTTCAGAGTGTTACAGAACCCTTACTAATGCAAAAAGGTGCATATTTCCTCACTGATGGAGGGATGTCAGCTAGAGTTAGTTACAGCAACTGAAAGAAGGCACACCCATTTCTTCCTTAAAACTTAGAATACTTGCTCAATAAAGGTGTATTTTACAAACCCACAGCCTTCCCTCCTCAAAATTTGGCAATGCATGCTTCTTCTTTGTGACAAAGCTTAGGTGCGTTCTGCAAGACCGCCATCTCTTGAAAGGTTGTCCTCCTGAGGTGCCTGACCCATACAGCTCACTTATCATCTCTCAGCTTCACCTACCTCTTAGAGCTGTTAGGAGGATAAAATTGGGGGAGGGGGTGATAAGGTGGTGTATGCCACGCAGAGCTCCTAGCAGAAGGGTGTGATAAAACATTAATGAGTTAAAAGTTCGTAAAATATGGAACACATACTGCTGCAGTAACACGTAAAACTTTCAACAAGTAGCTTGGAGGAAGCTTCAGACAATACTGATGACTGTGTGGAGTCCTCCCACCTTTCTGGCTGGGATACAAGGGATCAGAGATCTCCGTTCCAACTCATTATCTGACGAAGGGAGGTTGGACTCTCAACATCTCATACCCTGACAATCTTCCTGGTCTCTGAGGTGCTTCTGGACTCAAATCTAGCTGACCTCTGACAGGGGCTTCAGTCACACACACTAAATAATCCACTTTCAATACACTTTCGAACTGGATTTTGCCAGTTCACACTGTAAAATCCACGTGGAAAGTGCACTGAAAAGTTAATTGAAAGTGGATTATTTAGTGTGTGTGACTGCAGTCACTGTGTGGAAAACAGACTACTTTAACAAATAGGTTGGGCGATAACTTGAGAATCCAGTGTCCTTCCCTCCAGTACTGATTGCACTTTTGTTCTTCTTAAAAAAAACAACACTCAAAACAAACAATTTAAACTTCATCATCTATCCCAACAGGATGGCTGAGATACCTCGGCGCTTCCTAAGCTTCTGGCAGCAGAAGCACATTTCTTTCCTGCATGGAAATTAGATGCATGTTTTACTCTAACATTCTCAAAAGGTTGCTTTTAGAGTCTAGAACACACCTTTCCTTCTATCAGTGGAATATACCTCCATATAAGATTATGCATGGGAAAGAGCAGGTAGAGAAAGAGATACTTTTCCCCCTTTCTCACAATACAAGAACTCGTGGGCACTCCATGAAATTGCTGAGCGGTCGGGTTAGAACGGATAAAAGGAAGTACTTCTTCACCCAAAGAGTGATTAACACTTGGAATTCACTGCCACAGGAAGTGGTGGCGGCTACAAGCATGGACGGCTTCAAAAGGGAATTAGATAAGCATATGGAGCAGAGGTCCATCAGTGGCTATTAGCCACAAGGTATAGATAGGGACTCTGGGGCAAGTGATGCTCTATCATCTTGGTGCTTGGGGGGGGCCAACAGTGGGAGGGCTTCTAATGTCCTGGCCCCACTGGTGGACCTCCTGATGGCACTGGTATTTCTGGCCACTGTGTGATACAGAGTGTTGGACTGGATGGGCCTTTGGCCTGATCCAGCATTGGCGTCTCTTATGTTCTTATGTTCTTATTCTGCAGATGTCAATGTCACTGTTCTAGGCGTGTCTCTTCATTGGAAGGATAAAAGCCCAGACTGATGACTCAGGCACAGACAAACAAACAAACATCTTCCTCTCAGGGTGGGAAACTTGACTGCATTGGAACATTGAGAATGTCTGAACGATCCAACCACTCTCAATAAAAAAGTCACAGTAGCAGATTTATCCACACCCAGCAAAGGCTAACTGAAAGGAGGCAAGGCATGTATGTGGACTCATACAAAGATCCACACAAAGTATGAATGCATACTTTTGGGCTCACTGGGTCCTTGATGCTTGCAGTCACACATGCTTAATAGTTCTCTCATGGCACATTAGTGTTTCCTTGTACACAGCTTGTACACTACAGCCCTAGTTATTACTAGCATGTTCTGTACATTTTTTAAAAAATCTTTTATCATCCTGCCGGTATACCCTACTTATTTTTTAAAACTTTTCTCACAGAGAATACTTATTCTAAAATATAATCCTTTCAAATTTACTAACATCCTGAACAGGCCGGCTTTCTTGCACACTGGAATCTGCCAATTTTTGAAAGACCCATTTATCCCTGTCAACCAATATTTCTAATGAATGCACTCCTCCTGATCTGTACAAGCAGAACTACCTACTTTCCTGATAACTTGCTTTCAATAAAACTCTCCCATATATTTGTATTCTATCACTGAAATTCTAAGCACTTTTACTAGGAAGCAAGTTCAAAGGAGCACAGAGTCTTTCTTCTAAAATATTTGACTTTAAGACTTGAAAATCTTTACAGGTAATGTAATCCTCCAGATAAGAGTCTTCTATAAAAAAAGGAGAGCAGATTTAGTCTGCAGGAGGACAGGAGGCAATTCAAATAAGCTGGGGGGGGAGATTCCCTGGGAGCATGTTAGCTCCTCAGAAAAACAAACCAGCCTGTAAATACAGCGGGGGGGGGGGGGACGCGTGTTTCTTAATTTTTTTTTTTTAAAAAGGATCTGTCAGGTTTTTATTTTAAAGATGCAGATTTGCATGATTGCACCTAGAAGATATTAACAATGGTACACTAATTAGAAGCTCAAATGTATTTCCATTGCACTGGTGCCCCCCAATGGTACATTCTTTCACTGCCTGCCAAGTGCAGAAGGTTAGGAGAAAGAAGTTCCAAGTGTGCGCGTGTTTGCAGGATTCACTGGACTACGCCAAACAGTATGCAAGTCTTATGTATTCTGCAGTAGAATATTATGGTTCTGAGACTAAGGCTACCTTTTAATTGACCAGGTTACTTGCACAATTTTTTTTGTGTGTTTAGCTAAAAGATCTGAATGTGTGTATAGCCCAGACTAGCCTGATCTTGTCAGATCTTGGAAGGTAAGAGGGGCCGGCCCTGGTCAGCATTTGGATGGGAGAGCACCAAGGAATGCCAGGGTCACTATGCAGAGGCAGGCAAAGACACAGCCAGCTCTGAATGTCTCTTGCCTTAAAAACCCTACAGGAGCACCATAAGTCAGCTGCAACTTGACAGCAAAAACAACAACAACAAAACCCTTACACATTTTCTTTTGAAATCTCTTATGAGATTTAAAAGGATGTTTTTGACAACTTTCTTTCCCCCCCCCAAAGGGATAAGCTGCCCAACTTGCTGCAGAACAAGCAGCAATTTGTATTGTGACGACTCAAGTGGCATTCTAAATCAAGAAAGGACTGCAAGTTTTGACATTTTTCTCTACTGCCTGGTACATAAAGAAGGGAAAGCTCCATGTGTGTGTGTGTGGGGGGGTTCTTACTTGGTACACAAGTAGCCCCACTTACCATACACCAAAAAAGTGAGCAGTGCCATGCTCTGATTGAGTTTTCTGTTTTTCAAATACAGACTGGTAAAGAACTATATTTCTTATACATTTCAACAGTGGTATTGCTGTCTTGGGAAAACACAGCGTTGCCTCAGTAATCCGAGCCTAGTGCAGATTTGATTAGCGCAATAAGAATTGCTATGGAAAGCGCTTGGAAACAGCAGGTGATCCAGAACAAAATAGCTTAGCTTCTCACATGCCAAGAGTGTCTTCTCAAATCAGGGTGTCTCCTTCTTTGGAAGTCTGATAGGTTTCTACAGAGACACATCTTTCTCGATGGTCATTCCCCTATCTGCTGTGATGTCCTTCCCAGGGAAATGTACAAGGTGTCCTCACCCAGGCAAAATCTATTTTAATTAAAATGGCCTCTGCCTAACTGTAATTATGAATGACCTTTTGAATAAATTTCTTGAAAAATGGTATTTGGTTTGTCTTTGAGACTGGAATATTTTGAATGTTCTAACAGGATTTTGTATGGATTTGTCCAGATTTTATTTATGATTCTCCAAACAGTTATGTAAATGGAAAGGCAGGATATTACACTTTTTAAAAATTGTATGAAATTTTAAGAGCAATGGTAGAAGCTAGATTCATCATGATAACATCACCATATATATGTGGCTAAAAATAGTTCTCTGCAGATATTATGTTGCATTCTGTTCATGTGGAGCAAAAGACTGCCAGTCACATGTTTCGGGAGCACAAATTATGCAATCAACATACTTTGTTAATTGGGCAACTGGGTTTTCTGTATGCTTACAGCTTTCATTCAAGTGAACCAGAACTCTGAAAAATCAGAGTGAATGGTTCGTGTGAATGCAAATTGTACCCACATGGAAAATCCACGGGCAGGCCAACTCACACCATTTTACAACTGCGCAAATCGTGCTTGGGTTGCCAACTCTGGGTTGGGAAATTCCTGGAGATTTGGGAGTGGAGCCTGGAGAGAGCAGGGTCTGTTGAGAGACCTCAATGGGGTATAATACAATAGAATTCACCCTCCAAAGCAACCATTTTCTCCAGGGGGATTAATATCTGTAGTCTGGAAATCAATTGTAATTCTGGGTTATCAGCAGGGCTACCTGGAAGCTGGAAACCCTATGCTCCAGAAACACACTCGCTGGGTCACCCGGCATTTGAATGGGATACAACGTAATGTCTACAGAGGGCGTATGCTAATGCAGAATCGCAACAGGCAGGCTTGGAAATTTATAGGAAAAGACCAACAAAGTACTCACTATTGAAGTTTTTTAAAACCCATAAGTACTAACAGACAAATCTAACCTTCATTATTCATTATTGAGACTGTGACTTTGACCACCGCAAACTATCAAACAGCTTCATGAAATATTTAAAGCAGCCAAAGCTCCTGCACAAGAGGAGGACAAGATTATATTTCGCATCTCTAACCTAATCCAATTGTACTCTAATAAGGTTTTTTAAAGGCCCTACTCAAGACCTAGGCATAGGATAAGACAGATAAACCTTGTTTTTTTCTTACATGACTTCAGCTCAGTCTAATAAAAAGTCTCTTTTTATCTGCTCAGAGTAAATCATTAAAAGATCTCTGTTTTTTATAGCAAAGCAAAGCTGTAACTTTCAATACCCTCCACATAACCATTTTTAATTTTCACAGCTAAGGTGAAAAGTCTCTAGTTACCAACTGCCAGTTCAGAGGCCAGAGGGTGAAAGAGGCAGGCAGCCCTGCTAGTTGGACCCAGACCCCATCGAGACCCCCTCCCCGAACACACCTTATTATTATGTTTTAATTATCTCCATGTTAAATTGCTGTAAACTTTGAGGGCCAATTTTGGATCAAAGCAGGGTAAAAATACAACTAGTAACTCAGAAAAAAGTAATTATACTTAAAACAGAAATACAATAATTTAACCTCAGATTTCATAAGAACCAACAACAGTGTCCATTTTGTTTCATGCTATTGCATTGTGGTAATTCTATCAAGTGCCAGAAACAGCTGTTTTAAAACTAAGATGATTCACAAATAAATTTAAAGTGCTATATATTCTGTATGTTGGTGCTGATAAAGTTGAAAGTGTCATTTCTTTTACACCTGTCAAACCAAACTTTACCAGACCCTTTTTTTTCTCTTTGAACTTCTCTGATAATATAGTAATTAGCTAATATCACATGCATGGATGTAATTAATTTAAAAAAAAAAAAAAAAGGGAAAAACAAGAAACCTTTGGTAGCTAGCAAAGTGATATTCTCGAACTTCAAAAATCCTGAATGCACACATTCACTTTATAAACAAAGAGACATAAAATAACCTTAAAGGAAACATTACATCTTAGGTTTTTTATACAGCAGATTTTTATATAGCAACAAGCAGTTAGGTTTCAAGAAACAGACTAAAATGTCAAAGGTAAAGTTAGGACAGAATTAATGTACATTGTGTTGGATATTCAGCAGAGAAAAAGGATTGCAGCCACACGTGTGTATTAGTTTAAGAAAAAGACTTTACTAAATAATAAGGGTAAGAGGGTTACACTGGAGATAAAATAACAAACTTCCTGGCTAACTGATTCTAAGCTCCATGTTGTCTAGTTGTTTGCTAAACATCCTGTGTGTGTGAGAATAAAGGAGACAGAACGTTTACCCCTCTGCCCCCACTTCCTGCATATGTGCCAAGCTGCAAGTAGCACCCCAATAAAATGGATTAGATTGATTAGCCAACAACTGGCCCAAATCCCAACTAATTAGGAATATTACCTCCTTTTCTCTGGCAGGAAATACATGCCTAAAACCTAATTGGTCCTAAGCTAACTAACTAATGTTAGCATGTACAAACAAACAGATTAACTCTTTAATGACTGAAGGATGAACTTGCAATATCCCAACACATTTGTGCTTTAGAATAGGTCCTTTCAAGGATGAATGCCATTGTTGACCATCACTTTATATTTCTTAACATCTTGCTTTCTCTTTTTCCCCCCTGGTTCCTCCATCTGTTTGTTAACTAAAGGCTCATTCATGTTACAATTTACACAGGTTATTTCTTGATTCCCTACTTTATCTTCTGGTAAGAAATGATTCCCCTCAGTTCCCATACACGTGGCAACTGATTCAAATTGGGACCATGGCACATGGAGAGAAGGGGCTTCAAGGGGCCAGTCTGGTGTCATGGTTAGTAGCATGGACTCTAATCTGGGAGAACTGGGCTTGATTCCCCACTCCTCCACATGCAGCTGCTGGTATAACCTTGGGTCAGTTACAAGTTCTCTCAGAGCTGTTCTCTCACTAGCTGTTCTCAAAAGAGCTCTCTCAGCCCCACCTACCTCACAGGGTGTCTGTTGTGGGGAGGGGAAGGGAAAGGAGATTGTAAGCCACTCTGAGACTCCTTTGGGTAGTGAAGGGCGGGATATAATTTTTTTAAAAAAAAATTCACCTGTATCATTTCCTGACCTCAAATGGTGTGTGTGTGGGGGAGGCACTATTTGCGCCAACTGGGGAAACCCTCATGTACTTTTCATTTCAATTAATATTATTGCTATTATATCGTAGACTAAGTACTTGGTGAATCTCCATTTCCTCCCTTGCACGTGGCCAGTTGTACATGAGATAGGCAGGTCAGCTGACCTGTGTCCTGAAATATCTAGCAACAAACTCATGAGCTAGCAGACTTTTTAAAGCTTCTTTCAATGTTCTGACTGTGAGCAGGAAGAGGTTATGTACTTGCCTTCCCCCCCAAAAAACCCCAATGTTCACCTTGGATTGGAAGCTTCTGTTTCCATTTAGCACATTGGTGGTGGAAAGCACCATCAAGTTGTAGCCAACTTATGCTGACTTGTAGGGTTTTCAAGGCAAGAGACAAACAGAGGTGGTTTGCCATTGCCTGCCTCTGCATAGCAACAGTGGACTTCCTTGGTAGTCTCCCATACAAGTCCTAAACAGGGCAGACCCTACTTCCAAGATCTGACAAGATCGGACTAGCCTGAGCCATTCAGGTCAGGGATATTTAGCACATTAGAAGAGAAAAAGATGGGCTAGGTGGCTGAGCTTTCGGAGGGAGATGTGGGGTGAATTTTTTCCAGTTAGTCTGCCTTTTAGTCATTCATTCATTGAAACAGCTGTTCTAACAACAATCTTGCTGAGTTAAAGAAGAGGATCAACAAACCAAATTGTGCCTGCTACAGTCCTCACTCCTTGCATCTTAACAAAATGGTATTTGTGGCAGCCACCCAGATAACTGTAGATCAAAACATCCCTTCATTGCACCATACAAGATGCCGACACAGCGGGGATTAACTAAATGGGGCACTGCAATCAGGGTTTCATGGTCCAGGATTTGACCTCCTGGTAAATGGGTTTAGAAGAAGAAGAAGAAGGAGAGAAGAGATTGGATTTATACCCCGCCCTTCACTCAGAGTCTCAGAGCGGCTTACAAACTCCTTTCCCTTCCCTTCCCCACAACAGACACCCTGTGAGGTAGGTGGGGCTGAGAGAGCTTTGAGAGAACTGTCCTTGAGAGAACAGCTCTGTCAGAACTATGGCTTGCCCAAGGTCATCCAGCAGCTGCAAGTGGAGGAGTGGGGGATCAAACCCAGTTCTCCCAGATTAGAGTCCACGCACTGAACAGTAAGGCTTAAATTCTAACCCAAGTCTCACAATGAAGGACACATGGTATGTATATCTTTTAATCCTAAAAGTTTCCTTTCAGTTAATTCCACCTAATTATAAGACGTAGCCAAGTGAGAAAGAGGAAAAAAAAACCCTCTGGAGGCATGTACAGTACTAGCAAAAGCAGATCAAGGTTTATCATCCCTTCTATTAAAGCTATGTCAATGTTCAGCAACAGTTTTCACCATATACTTAGCAATAAATATCATCATACATCCAACATGCCAGAGGATCATATTTGTTCTCCATTTACTGGGTTTTATATGCACACAGATCTCCCTCTCTCTAATAGAAAGAAAGAAAGAGCGAGAGGGAGGGAGGGAGAGGGAGGGAGAGAGAGATTTCCTCTTTCATCTGCAAAATCTTGCTTATTAAATATCTCCTATTTAGCAAAGGGATTCACTTGCATCTAATTGCTCAAAGGTAATGGCAAGTGACATCAGCTGTTAAGGATAAGAACTGACTGCATGTGCATGTAGCACTTACCAGCAGTCTCCATCTTTGTTTAGCAAGGTAAAACAATAACAACTGGCACACCAAACTGGAGTGTATGAGTCAGTGTCCTTCAAAAGCTTAACATCTTAAAAGTCTCCAGGGAATGAACTCTCCTGGGATAAGGCACTAATAAATTGTTGGACTGCAAATCAAGCAGTGACAACATAAATGGATTGCACTGATTTCCCTTACCCTCAAGTGGTGTCAGGAAGGGAAGGGAAAGAATAAGGATTGTCCATCTTGGCCTCAGTGGCCATGGCTCCTCTGACTGTAATGCCACATGGGGAGCCAGAGTACCAAATTATATTTTATAGCAGAGCAATGCAGCTTTTATTGCTGCACAGACCCTGACTGCCTGTTGTTTCAGGATTGTAAATAAAGCTGTGTAAATTTAAACCCAGCTTGATCATCCTGATCTTCCTTCTGGGTGTTCATATAAGAATTGTCAACATTTGAAATAAGAGGAAAGCATGGGTTCAGCTAGACACAAACAAACCACAACATCCCAGCTTAACTTTGGTAGGAGAATAGCTCCTATGACTCAAGTCCAGAGGTTCGGTATAAAATTGCAGCTACTCGGATGAAGTACAGTCCTAATGCAGGAGAGGGCAGTCAGTCAGAGCCCTGGTTATTTGCTCCACTTTCCAGAAATGCCCGTTCCTTGCATTGCCATAAGAAACAGCTGGAACGTGCTTGCATCCACCTCTGTGTATGTTACAAAACCAAACACACTCCTAGGTACAGGAAGGTATCCTCACCCTGCAATGCTACCAACTGAAAAGGATGAAAAGAGCCTTTTGTTGCACAGCTGCTGCATCAGGCAGTGAGGTCAAAGAGCACAGTCTTGTTTTGCACTGGCTGCTTTAGGGCCCTCCTCCCAGATGCTGCAAACCAGCCCCGCCCTCAACACAGAGATCACAAGATCAGGCCACCAGATGTACACATATTTACTTCTGTTGCTATGTCTAGCACTTATGTCTAAGATTAGAACTGCAGGAAGAAGAGTGGCCCAAACAGGCCACTAGGAGCAGTGTAAGCAGTGCCCAGCCCCCTCTTTTGGCAAAGTTATTTATTCACAATTTCCACAACTTTTCTCTTAATGAAACTCTTGTTAGACCTTTAAAAAAATTTTTTTTACTCTTTATCCCCAAGTACTAGCTTTTTCCAGCAGACTGGGAAAAGACTCTATTGATAATTACCCCATTCTGATTCTAATTCCTTTTATAGGCAGGCTTAACATCAGAAATGTATTCTTAGGCGCCCTTTTCCCATCTATTATCCATTGATCATGCAAAGCAAGTCCCAAGGACAACGTTAAATGTCTAAACACAGGTAATGAATGCTCTGTCTAGACAACAGAGACAGACAACATTGTTCATCTTCCCTCAGCTCTGCCATATGTTAGCAGCTTTGATAGCAAGCGGAAGGCTTGTATAATGTCTGCATCTATTATATTAAGAGGAAAACTTAATTAGCCTTGTCTAAATTGAAATAGTAGTAAACTTTAAAATCCTAGGAATGCCTATCTTTGGATCAAAACAGCGCTCCCATGATGGATTACTTTTGTGAGTATACACAGAAGCAGCTTTCAGAGTCGTTTTCATTTCAATGCACACAAAAGCGTGCATAAATCAGGATCCCTACCTGTTCCTCAGCTAGAGCTGCCAAACTTATTTCCTCTGATTGGGCTCCAGTGCCTGGAAGACCCACGGAAAGGGTTTATGAGTCAATACATTGAACGCTGGGAAAGTGTCACTTTCTGAATTTGTGTTTGTCTTGCAGCTGCACAGGTGTCCTATTGGAAATAAACTGGCAATTCAATAAATGCCATGCAATACTCACCTGATGGAGCTGCTCCCAGAATTCAGGTCCTCTCTCCATGTTTCTCAAGCGAGGTGGAATGTACCAGAAACAAATATTTGCATATTCTGGCTAGAGAGGGGGGGAGAGAAGATTGAGAAGTTTTCAGGTCACACTAGGAAAATCAGGCCATCTACATCTAAGAAAATTAGTATGGTCTGAATTCAAATCCTGCCTCATTCATAGATGCACTAAGTTGCTTTGGACACATTTTCAGCCTTACTGAATTTTGAAAAACAGTTAACAACAATAGCGTCTGTTGTTGTAAGTATGCTCCCGCTATGAAACTCCTGCATCCTTTAACAGGTCACATTTAAATGCTTATACTTTGTTTCAAGTCTGTTTCAGATTCCTGCTTGTTTTCAGATTTCCACAGTCCAAACCCCTTTTGCATTGTTTACTGGATGCCCCATCCTGTTGACTGTATTGACTCAGGCCCCTGCCACACGGCAGGGGAAAAGCCTCTTTAAGGCACGGCTGTTAAAAGCCGCGCCAACGTTGACACGGCGCGGCGGGATCCCACGGATCCCCCGGCCGCGCCGCCTTTTCTCCCCGGCGCGATCAAACGCCGGGGAGAAAACCCAGTTCCGACGCCTAGCCGGCCGAACTGCGCATGTCCGAGCATGCGCAGTTCGGCTCCGGGCCGGGGTTGTGCCAGCGCAAAGACGCGCTGGCGATCAAACGCCCGGTTTGCCGCGGCACGTCCCTTTGAACCACCAAAGGAGGTGGTTCAGTTTGCCGCGGCTTATCCCGGGAAAGGGACAGTTCGGGAACAGAAGCCGGACGCTTCCCAGATGTGGTGGTGTGATCGCGCCGGTTTGATCCGGCCCCGAACTGTCCCGCTCCCGGACCAAATAGCCGCGTGTGAACGGGACCTTACATTGTCTAATCCGCCTTGAGTATCAGTGAGAAAAGCAGACCATAAATAACACAAATGAATTTTTAAAAATGTAATAAAATATATAAAGCTGCTGTGTACCACTTCTGCTTTACAGAGTGGGAAACAAATGATCCATAGGTGCACTCAGAGAAAAGAGGGCAGTGAAATTCTCACAAAGAAGTGAGAAAAAACATCTCACAGGTTTAGTCCACAGACAGCAGGAGCGGTAAAATTCTCACCAAAGCTTGACAAGATGTTATAGGCAACTGTCATATTAGGTGGTTACCTGCAAATTTTTATAAGTTATCTCTTGGTAAATGGCAACTGATATTTACTGGGTGTGAAGCAATAATTAGTTCCAGACAATGCAATGGGTGATTTAAAAAATGTGGCCATTTATACTCTGAAAACTAAAACATTTCCTTCTGTATTTACACCTTGTAAAATTTCCCACTTTATTTCCAACACACTCATAACCCAGTTGCTCAGAGCCTTCTTCAGAGTGAAAGAAGAAAAAATGCTGAAATTAAAAAGGCAATGTGAAAAAAGACTGCTGCCGGGAAGTGTGTGGGGGGGTATCAACACATTCCACTGGATTTAGTTTTTTCCACCTTTCTGCTTAGAATTCTGTGCTACTGTAATAGGGTTTCCATTCCAAAAATAATCATAAATTAATTCAATATAAAAATTAATTGGCTGTTGTTAACAATGATGGTTATAACACACAATCTTCCAAAATGCGCACCATTCTTCCCCAAATGCTGTGGTTTGAGAGAGAAAAAAAGATCAACATGGGAATTTGGGGGCGGCAGAGAAGGAAAATAGCTATAGTAGACTTGTCATTTCCCCCCAAACATGAATACAACCTCAATTACCGTTCTAATCTTCCTCCCAACTGGGCAGAAACTACCAGCTGTGCCAAATTCTTTCATGAAAGGGCACTCATACTATTCATAATATCATTTTCTCCCTCCTTTCAAAG
>NW_015170890.1:879531-884477 GCF_001447785.1 Gekko japonicus
ATCAGCCAGCAAGCCACCTGCTGCACCAAAATGAGATGAAGTCAAGCTTTTTCTCTGGCGCAAAACAGGTCCATGAGGGTATCAATTTCTTTCTGCTGAATGCAGACCATTTGCATTCAGATATTTTAGGGGCAAAAGAAGGTGGCATTATATGATCCTCCACTTGGCGCAGCCAGACACTGAGTCCTTTAGACCTGAGCAGCATTCCTCATGTAGCAAACACTTTGGGCTCTTCATTTAAATCCAATTCATACAATTGACTTACGTTGCTGCTACAAGGTGGTTGTTTTTCTTTAACAGGGCAGACAGAAACAATCACCTGATTGCTACATTGTGTAGAACTAATAGCATGGATTGCTGTCACTGGCTGTTCTTTCCTTCTCATTTCAAATTATTCCTTCGCAAGGGCAGCCGGTCACAAGAGGAAAGCTTCACATAATCAAGCAATCAAAGTGACGTTTGGTATACTGCAGCTGGAATACCCCTACTAGCTATTATAAAGTGGCTGTGTAAAATTGGCCCTAATTGCTTCCTTAGAGTGCTTCCAGACATTTTTCTGAGAAGCAATGATCGCGAAGGACGAGAATAAAACAAAAAGTACCTCAAAAGAACTGCCATTTTCAGAAATGCCATCACTGGTTTGAGACCTCAGTTAAGTGTTCTGAACTGGAGTAGCAGACAGAACGAAAGCTTGGATATCTGAACTGTGGATTTCCAGTTCAAATACTGAAGAGAACCCACAAATATTGTGAACAGGTGTATCCTCAGTCCCTTCAAATATTTTCTCTGAAATTCATAAAGTCTTTCCTTTGAGACTCTCAAACTTGAAAGGGTTTTTCCCCATTTTTTTAAAAAATCAAATGCTCACAAAGTCCATTATGTTTCAGATATCCTTGGCAGATTTTATAAATAGCATGTAAAACATGCACCATATATACACAACTATGGCCCCTGTCACACGGGCAGGAAACTGCAGAGGAGAAGTGTGGCTGTTTGCCCCGGGGCAAACTAACATGCAGTAAAGCGATCAGACCTACTGTGGAGGTTCTGTGGAGGTACTGTGGAGGTTCCATGGCAAGGGAGAGGTGCCGATCACAACACACGCCTGCGCGCAATGAAGAAGCGCGCGGCGCGGCGAACTGGTTTTCTTTTTTTGTGTACACTACGAATGCGCATGCTCCGTTGGGTGCGTGTGCGCATCCACGGAGACGTGGGGGGAAAAAACCCCTTTTCCGCAAGGGGACATGGGCGGGCGCCGGATACCACCGGAAACGCGATCAGACGCCCGCCCTTGCCCCGCAGTTTCTGGAAACTAGTACCTCCAAGGTACTAGTTTTTTGCTGCGCTTTTTCGGCAGGAAGCCTCAGTTGTGCCACGGAAGCGCTACGCTTCCCAGATGTGCTGGTGAGATCGCGACCGGAAACTCCGCTTGTCTTCCGTATCTCTTGCGTGGCTAATGTTGCGTGTGACCGCAGCCTATGTTTTTTTCTATTTATACATATAGTTTCTACTTTCTTCAATTATCATTGATCCTTTTATTTTTTACTCATACACAAAGCCTGTCACACATTCCTGAGTCCTTCCTCATGTTTGTGCCTATGTTTGCTCTAATTTAAAAACAAATGTGATTGTGCTGCTTGAAACTGCAGAATCTTAACTAGGATTGAATTGTTAAAGAGGAGAATGATTAAGAGATAGAATTAGGCAATACGTGTTTGTAATAATGAAATGTTAGATACAAAGTAATGAAGAAAAGATAGAATAAAGATAAATAAGTAAAAATCTAGGGTATATACAGTAATTTTAATGCAATAAAGTAAGTTCTGTTCAATAATTGTAATAAAATGAAATGCAATTTGACATAATAGATAAGATAGATACCATGAATGATTGTCTGTCTCTTTATCTGTGCTTATGTTGTGTTCATGAAAGATAACTGTTTATGTATAATTGTCATAATGTAATGTGTATGTGTACTGTTTCTTTGTTCTTGTTTGTTTTTGTTTGTTAATAAAAATAAAAAATTATATCTCCCCTCCAAAAAAAGAAACTGAAGAATCTTCACAATTTGCTTCCCACCTCTGTATTCTGAGTTTCTGAAAGGACTGGCAACCCATTAATTTTTAATTTTAAAAGATCAGTCATTTGTTTTATAGTTTCTAAAATACTGCATATCTCAGAAGTTAGTTTGCCTGAAAATTTCCAGATCAATATTTGTTCAGAATGTCTCCCTCAAAGTTGAGTATTTTCTCGCACCTCTTGCATTAATAAGAGAAGACTCTTCACTTGACAGTATAGTCTGTATGTCTGAACTTTTTTTGAGGTAAGAGATGGGCAAGAAACTCAAATAGCACAGACTGCATGTATAAATTTATGCAAACCCTTTGTCCTGGACTCCTAATGCCAAGGCAAGTTTGGTGCCTGCCCAAATGAGGCTGTTGTAAATTCTAGTAAAAACATGGAGTTTTATTCCCCCAAAACCGAAACTATTGACATTTTCAGATTTTGCATTTCCTGATAAATGACCAACTATGCTCCAAACCTATGTAAAATGACAAACTATGCTCTAAACCTATGTGAGATAAAACAATAATCTTGGAAGAAAGACAAACCATGTGATTGCCTTGCAAGAGTCAACCAGATGTAATTGGACCAGACCAATAATGTGGACCTAGCTTGTGTATGTTACTGACACTTATTCCTACTCATACCCATTTCTGATCTGGTTCCATAGTCCATGGTGATGGCATGACACCAGTCTAGGTTACAGCACTGGGACATCACCACAAACAGATAGACCTAACACTGTACCATGATGGCACCACAGACCTTTTCCTAAACATTTCTTGGTGACCTCAACAGCTCAGAGCTTGGACATACCACATCATTGCAGGTAAACTGATGATATAAATTGCTACAGAACTGGTTCCTTTGGGTTCTGAGGCACAGGAGATTTGGCGTACAGTAGAATTTTCCTTTTCCCCAGTTCCTGAAGATTTTTTTCTGAGTCTTAAGTGAATTCAAAGCTACCTTGGCAACTGGCTAGATGTTTTATACAAAGTTGCAGGGTCAAGTCAGTTCTATATGCAATTGTCAACAACAACAACAAAAAAACCATTGCAGAATTTGGTCCACCTTGGCAGTAAGGGAGTAAGAACTGAAGTAAGGGAGGACACATGAATTTCATGCAAAGGCTTCAGATTCAAACCTCAGCACATCCAGATAAAATGATGGAGTGACCAAACATAGGTTTGTATGCACAGGTATGACTCACACCTGAGAACATGGAGACCAAACGCCAGCTGACCATGCAATGCTAAGCAGAGTTACACCCTTCAGTTGCTTTGATGGCCTTAGGCCCCAGTCACATGGGCCAGATATCGCAGGTGGGAGGCGTGGCTAATTGCCCCGGAGGAAACTAACGCGTGGCCGCCCGAGCACACGTCCCGGTCGAGGTCCCGTGGTTCAGGGGAAATGCCGATCAGATGGGTATCCTGCAGCGTGGCACAGATCGCTCTTTGTGCACATGCGCTGTTGGGCGCTGTTGCGCAACCTGTGGAGACGAACAGCAGCGGGCGCCGGATGCCACATAAGTCCACCAGGAACGCGATCAGATGCTTGCCCTTGGCCCGCGGTTTCAGGAAACTAGTACCTCGTAGGTACTAGTTTTTAAACTCCGCACCTTCGGCGGGGAGCTACGGCTTCGCCACGGGAGCACTGCGCTTCCCAGATGTTGGCGTGAGATAGCGCCCGGAAAATCCACGGGACTTCCGTGCCTCTTCTGCAGCAACTTTGCCGTGTGACCGGGGCCTTAGAAAGGTGTAACTTTGTTTAGATTGTACTTTAGGCTGACGAATATCTGGACTGATGACTCTCTGGAGGTTTGGCAGCTTTTTGTATCTATGACATTTAGATTTCCATGGAGAATAATTTTAATTCACCATAAAGTACATCCAGTCAGGCTGGTTTGTCCTCCTTAGTCAGCTGCTTCCATTCGTCTATGGCTTGGACCACCTGGAGACTGACACTTGTTCAACAGTCCAAATCATCTCACCTTGGAAACAGATGCCAGATGAACCCTTCTGACCTAGCCAGCCTTTAGCTCATGCAGATGGCATTTTGGATGACATCCATAAAGAATTCACTGAGGGCTTTCACAGTGATCCTTGTGCTAGACTCTAAAGTGTCCAGAGACAATGTTTGCTGAAATCCCAGAGCTTTTTGCACTTTGTCATCTCTCATGCATAACTAAAGCATGTGAAAATATTTATGAGTAAAGACTAATTTTTTTTTAAGCTAGAAGGGGGGGAAAACCCTTGACATAACGGCAGTTTCCATCTCTAGCTGTGGCAAGAGAGTAGCCCATCTGTTTCTGTATCAAGCTGTATACAGTACTAGGTGATTGATTATGTTCCAATGGTTTGCTCTTCAAAAGTCAAAGGGAGCAGACTATCTACATTACATTGTTCTTAGAGTTCTTTGAATCATCAGCTCCAGAATGTTCGCATTTGGTACCATCTTAAAATGGATGCACAAAATGTTGAGTCACATTTGGTACCAACCTACCTCCAGTAGCAGCTGGAACCCATCTCTCTTCTTAATTTCATCCACTAGATATCTGTAATGAAACATAACAAAACCTGTAGGCATTAAAATTTTAATTTAATATCAATTAGAAATTCTCAAAGGTGAGATTACAGTGTAAATGCAATCTTTAAAACAGGCAAAGTGAATGTTCTACTAAAACTTGACCATGCATATTTACACATCCATATCTAAAAACTAATTATCATCATCATCATCATCATCATCATCATCATCATCATCATCATCATCATCATCATCATCATCATCATCATTATTATTATTATTATTATTATATGGGATTTTTACCCCCGTCCTTCACTACCCGAAGGAGTCTCAGAGCGGCTTACAATCCCTTTACC
>NW_015170890.1:884631-898106 GCF_001447785.1 Gekko japonicus
TATAATTATTTACTATTTACTTTTACTTCACTTTTCCCCATCACTTCTCCGACCCACACAAAAGAGTTTCTGATGTATCAGTCCAAGATCTAGAGATGATTTGCTTGCTTTAAATTAATCTTTGTCAGGTTGGGGAGGATGGGGATCAAAAAAGGACATGTGAAGAGGAACTTGTTACACAACGATTTATCTGTAGTGCCTTAAATGAATTGCAGAACATTCACAGCTGCTTTTTTTTTAAAAAATGTACTTTTGTGTGGGTCGGAGAAGTGATGGGGAAAAGTGAAGTAAAAGTAAATTATATATATATATGGTAGATAATTAAATTATTTACTATTTACTGTTACTTCACTTTCCCCCATCACTTCTCCGACCCACACAAAAGAGTTTCTGATGTATCAGTCCAAGATCTAGAGATGATTTGCTTGCTTTAAATTAATCTTTGTCAGGTTGGGGAGGATGGGGATCAAAAAAGGACATGTGAAGAGGAACTTGTTACACAACGATTTATCTGTAGTGCCTTAAATGAATTGCAGAACATTCACAGCTGCTTTTTTTTTAAAAAATGTAAGTCTGTAGAACAGGGATCGTCAATAGAGATGTGTGATCTGGTATAACTATGCTGAAAATATAATTTAAAAAATACCTTACTGATATTTTTCAGATATATTTGGCTCTTCCAAATATATACAAAATACTGAAAAATGGGTCCTGAAAATCCTGGAAATATTCAGGATTAACTGGGGATATCAGGAGCCAGCATTTGCAGGCTTCCAGAACTATTTTAAAATTTCTTCCTCTCTGTGTTTCTATGTCTTCTGAGACAGGCTTTATATCAACTTGCCAGGCTGTTTTAGGTAAGATTCTGTCCCTTTCAAGTGTTTTGTTGTTGTTGTTGTTTAGCAGTTTGTTCTTTGCTGGAGGTGGTTTGTGTCGGGTTTGCCTTTTTGGTGGATTCTTGCATTTTATTTTTTAGAGTCTCATGTTTTACATAGGTTGAAATTTGTGCATTTTACATAGGTTTAGATTCTTGGGTGTTACATAGTTTCAGATTCTTAGGTGTTATATTGGTTGGGATTAGCAATAGCTTTCCTATGGGGACAGATTCTTGGGTTTTAAATTTTTCAAGGGGGTTCCCTCCATAGGAAACAATGGAGAATGGCTGGGGCACATTGTCTAGGGGCCCACAGAATTGGACCCCCTGTTCCAATTCACTTGAAATTTACGTGTTATTTAAAGGACAGGTACCAGCAAGTCCCCTCCAGTTTTGGTGCCAGTACCTTTAAAACCACCTCCCACTCCCTTGTAAAGATTCCCCATATGGAATAATGGAGTAAAGATTAGAAATCCCCCAAAACCCTGGATCCAAATACCATACTGATCTTTGGAACTCAGGAAACCAGGAATACCAATATTTTTTGGCTCCAATATACCTAGATCTCCAAAATACTAATTTCTTTTTGCTGCATGTCCCTAGTCCCCCACCTTTTTGAGCCCGTGGGCACTTTAAGAATTCTGACACAGCATGGCAGGAGCAGCCACAAAATTGCTGCTTTGGTTTACTTTCAGTCACAGAGTGAAGACCCTTGTGCTGTGGTGGTAGCTGTCGCCAGAACAATTATTTAAAATGTATATATATATATCTGCACAGCCAATTAAACCTCCAATGGCCAGTGAGAAGCCTTGCTGGGGAAAAGCCCCACCTGCCCCTGCCTGTTTTTCTAAAAACACTTGGTGAGCACCAGGAAATATACCTTTCTCCTCAAATCACCACAATAAAAGGGGCTAGGTATTTATTCTGTTTTTAAAGAATGTAAGTTGAGAAGTCAGATGATCTGCCAATCACCATTTTTAAAAAAGAAAAGAAAAGGCCCCCACTGTGGTATGAGTGCCAAAATGTCTACTATGGGGGGCTGGGGCAGGGAAAACGAGGGGAAACCTGCCATGTGGAAGCTCTACTGCTGCTGCACTGTACTGGCTACCACAACAGGGAAACCACAAAAGCCCATCCACATGTGGAAAGTCCATGTACCATAATCTTTTACACCCCCCCTTCCCCAAACTACACGGCAATTTGCCTAAGGCAGTGCTTGATAGAGCTCAGTTCTACATAAGTGTGCTCAAGACAGCAACGTCAGAAGATTAATCAGACTAATGGAATAAATGGGATTAATCTGATTTATTAGATGATATAATCAGTTGCTTAAAATCTTTTGATACCAGCAGCAGATTTTATTTTTTTGGTGGGGGGGAAGGGTTTTGCTGTAAGAACTTAGGAATTCACTGGCACCAGTCACCTTCTTAGAAGAGGCATCCTTCCCCTTCTTTCACACAGAAAACTGAATGCTTATCTTGGGACGGTGTCAGTGAATGCTTATTTAATGGAGTCACAGTTCTAACTTCTAACTATCTTTCTTCGTCTAAGGTAAACAGAATAATGGATAGGCTTGATAATGAAGTTTATTCTCCAACCATAATTGAAACAATTAAGGAATTGTACCAATGTGTCCCAATATGGACCAAAAGAACTTTAGTAACACAGAAATGATTTTTTTAAAAAAAAAAACCCTACATCAATATCCAGAGTGTCTTTAGGCATATTTTCTACAACAAAAACTGGAAAAAAGTTGGATGAGAGTGTGTGAATTGCCCATGGTCATCCGGCAAACTTCCATGGCAGAGTGGGGATTCGAACTTGGGTCTCCCAGATTCTAGTCCGCCCCACACCGTTTCAGTCCCTGCTGCCGTCCACAGTTATGTTAATGTCTGTCACAGTGGCATGATGTCTTTGAAGAAGGGTGGCATGCAAATGAGACAGACTATTTTATCGATATTTAAAACACGTTTGGTGAGGCGCAGGAGAGGGAACAGTCAGAAGGGAGAGAGATTTTGTACCTGATGAAGGTCTCATCAGCGCATACGTGAAAGTGGCATTGAACAAACTTCAGCCAATGATTTTTTTGAAATGGTGTGCTATTAAAAGGAATGGCATTCTTTCTCATCCACTATGTTATTGCTATTTGATCTGTCAGTCATGGCAGCATTCCTGTTTACTACCTATATTTCTGTTAATTAAAGCTGCCTACAAAAGCACCATAATACCAGGAGGTGCAGGGCATTCATCCCCCACAGGGGAAGTCCAGCTTCCCTGCCTTTGCAGCACAAATCACTGCTGTGCATACCAGTGATTTGAGTGCTTATTCACTTGTCTGTCCAGCCACGTTTCGGTCAGTCTAGTTTTTTTAATTTTAAAAGACTCATGTATCTGTAGCCAGTTACATGTGTCCTTTTAAATATAACGAAGTACAATTTTCAAATAGTTTAAACTGCTCTGGGGAGGGCAACAGTGACAGTTTCGTGATGGCACAGATACTAGCCAGTCAGCCCTGTGTACTGCCTATTTTTCCTACAAATACCCAGAATAGTTTTCCCTGAACATAATCCCAAGAAAACTTTTTAAAGTCTAAACAAAACAGGATGGGCACACTTGCACTTTTTCTGTGGCTTTTGTGGTCTGGCCTATACATTCCCTGAGTAAGAGAGGAAGTAAAGGGATTTACAAAAACAGGGGTATGAATTCAAAATAAAACTTGGTTCCTTTTCATCGACCTGCATCTATAGAATAGCCCATGTATACAATCTCTTGAAGTTTATGTGAAATTTTGCCAAGACTGAATGGTGTCTAGGGATTTGAGCTAAAGAGAACACTAGAGAGTATTTATGTAAGAGCACAGGGAGTTGCAAGTAAGTCTTGTGCATGTGACTTCTTCCTCTTTAACAGATATCCATGCAACCAAATTGCCATGGTGAACTATTGCCATGAGCACCAACATCCTTGGAATGAATGAGTCCATATAATAAAATATCATCATTTCAGCTATTGTAGAATACAATTATTGCTTTTTAAAGTGTGGAGTACTTTAAAATTCTTTATGCATTCCTCCTCAAAAGCACTCTAGGTCATTACTGTTCACATTTTACAGATAGGGGAAAAAGATAAGAACATAAGAACATAAGAGACGCCAATGTTGGATCAGGCCAAAGGCCCATCCAGTCCAACACTCTGTGTCACACAGTGGCCAGAAATACCAGGTGCCATCAGGAGGTCCACCAGTGGGGCCAGGACATTAGAAGCCCTCCCACTGTTGCCCCCCCCAAAGCACCAGAGATACTAGTAAGTCCAAGGGTAATCTAAGGAATGCACAGTGGTGATGCTGTCACATAAAGACGGAGGCAAACAGTACCTTGGAACTTCAGTCGAGCAAAAATTAACAATATGATTTTGGCAATGCTGGTGCAAAAGCATACATAACATTTCCTAAGGGATTAGCTGAGCACTCTGTTGCAATTATTTTACAATACTAAGCCTCAGCAAGCAGGATAAATAAATAAAAGGGTTGGGATCAGTTTTTAATCTAATATAAAGACAGGAAAATGCAATATTCCCAGGAAGCAGGAAGATAAATGGTGAATGTGCAATGGCTGAAGCAAAATGCAACCCAAGTACAACCTTTGCTTGGCAGTGGGGGGGGGATCTTGCCTTCAAGTTATAAGGTCAGTAGGCTAGCCCCAGAATAAAGATGAGGCTATATTCAGGAACCCTGAAATATTATCCATGCAGCATCAGAGTTAACCTTACTGTAGCATACCAGAAAGCATGCTGTACAGTTAGCCAAATAGTTAACAAACCTGGACTGTTGCCCAGAGAAACCGATGCCTCAGCTACAAAGTCCTGATGCCTAATGCTCTAGCTAGCAAAAGAGGTAGTGTACTGAATATCACCCCTGGTCATTATCAGATGAAGGCAATTCTGTTTTTTGGAGAACAGTGCCACTTTAATGTAGATTAAAAAAATCAGCTGAATCCTAACACATCAAAGGGAGGTATTGATCCCAAACAGGATAATTAAACTGTATATTCTTAGCAAAGTGAACTTGGGAGAGTGACCTTGATGAGGAACAATTCTTTTACTGAGAGGTGAAGCAAGTAATAAACACCATATACACACAGAATGATAAAATAGGCTGCCAACGACCACCCATTTTACTCAGGGACATCTAACCAGATAATCTTGACTGGAGTTCCTCTCCAGCACACGTGCCTCTATAGATCTGGTTTTGTCACAGAGTGGTTATGTTCTTGCCAAGCTTGATCTTTGAATGTAATCCTTACATATGCTTAAAGGAAGTCAAGTGTTTTTTATCTGTGAAAGTCAGCATTTTAAATGCCATTTCAAAAGAGGTAACGTGCTTGTTGTTTGACCAATACGGTCTCTATCCCAGCCTCCACCTGACAAACAGGTCCTGAGTGGTTTCTGAAAGCAGTAAATCCAAAAGAGGCTTGAGGTAAACAGGAAAAAAATAACCTTTATTAACTGTCTTGGATGAAATAAGGTTGCTCAATAAAGGGGCTAGATACTATATACAAGTATAACACACAGCATTTGCTGGGCTCACACAGTTATAAGGCTTCAGGTGACAATTCAAGAGTATAGGGGGCAGCCACACTTTTATTCCTGAATCATTGGCCTTTCTAGCACCTTAGGATTCTCACAATGTAAGTCTGAGATCCTTCGGGAAACTCCAAATCTTTAGCCAGCTTTCTCTAGAAAATGGGCCTCTGAGACCTACAAAACCTTCCAAGACAGGACTTCTTCCAGTTGACCACTCTGGAGGCACAAACCTTACCTCAGCTCATGTACTATTTTAGCTGCTTACGCTCAAAGTCAGGCTCTGAGACAGGGTCCCTCCAGTCTCACTCTCTGAAGTCTCAGACTGTCTCTGACCACAGCTGACAGTGTAACTGATTGTTCTCTTTCACTCCCCGCTCCCGTCTGGCTCCTTTAGCCATCCACAGGCCTTGATGGGTTGTTAGCTGCTCTGCATACACGCCAAACAGGCGTACAGGGAATGGGTGACTGACAGAAAGGGGTAGGACCTATGCCCATCCATCACATTATCTAAAAAGGAACAACTCTGTGAAATTGTTAGATAGGGACTACTGAATGGAATGGCACCAATGAAACAATCCAGGCACTACAAAGGACCACTTCTGGAGCTCCACTGGCACAAAAGATCTTCCCTGTAATCTCCCCTCACCCCCATCATGCTCCCCCAAAAGTGGTTCCTGGGATACCCTTAGGGAAAGTATAGTGAACAACATGGTAAATAGCACTGGAAAGGAGGACTGTTAAAAATTGTCCCCAGGTGCAAAAGGAAATATCAGTTCTTCACCCAAGCGGCTTTAGCTGCTCACCTGGATGAGACTAGGTTAGTTTTTAGACATTACCTGCTAACTCCCACATTTTATTCATTAAAGTTTTTAACAGTAAGAAAATTGTTCTGCTCCAAATAATGTGGAATTATCTGGCGGATACAACAAATCTGGCTGGTACAATATGGTCGTATCCCAGATTCTTTAGAAAAATCCTTCAGATATGTCAACAGAAAAACCATTGGATCCAAAATGAACAGATATGTAATTCCCCCCTCCCCCACATATGCTTTCATCTTTGGGCAAACAGTATCTATTTCTTCTTTATTTAAAATTATTTGGCCACTGTGTGACAGAGTGTTGGACTGGATGGGCCATTGACCGGATCCAACATTGGCTTCTCTTATGTTCTCAAAATATTTGTATTTCCTGTTTTTCTCCTGAGCATCTCAGCAGAGTAATATTAACTGTGCCATAACAATACATTAATTAAGTTGGTATTATTTCATGTTTTTTAGACATAGTATTGCAACTTCCAGAGTTAACGGTAAGTACCTGGCGAGCGCAAGGGCTCGATTTACTCTCTCCTCCAGACCAGCTGTTCCCAGTGCTTTCCATGTCATCCAGAATTTGAAGGCATCTGCTCTTCTGCTACACTGGATTGATTTGTCGCCTGTGTCATAGTTGACATCATAGAACTTGTCTTGCTGGAAAAGGTATGAAGCCTTGGCAGAGTAGCATCTCTTAAGCAAGCCCTATTTTAGATGCAACACAAGATGAAACTATATTAAAACCTTTAGTATTTTCATTATAAACAAAAAATGTATTGCTGGCATTCAGGAGCACAACATAGCCAACAGTTATATGGGCATAGCCCTTAAAAGCTAGTATTACCAGAAGCCAAATTTTCAGAACAGGAGACTAGGTTAAAAAGATGTTGGCTGAACAATGAGATCATCCATTCCGAAAACCAACTTAGGAAGAGATGGAAGATTGAAGCACAGTTTCATGAAAAAATTGTATTATTCAGTATGTTCAGAGGCTAGCATCTGTCTACTCTCATTAGGTACATAATTTTGTTTAACAAAGGGAGATCTGAAATAAGATAATTTTGATGCAAAGCACGCCTACACAACTGGTTTTTTAGTAACTTCAGTCTGTGTAAATCAGATGCATTTGAAGGTGGAATTTTTGTCTGCCTTGTAGATTGGGAGTATAAGAACCTTGCTCTCTGGCTAACCCCAGTATGCAGTGCTGGAAAAAATGACAAATAAGGATTAGGGTCTAATTAGATGATACCTTAAAGTGGGCTAGTTGGGGAAACCTCCAACACAACTCACATTTAACGTATGACCAGCACTGACCTTCAAAATAGTGTGTGGAGCAAACAGGCTCCTGAGCGTGCACAGCAGCAGCAGAGTGCAATTTCCTCCCATCCACCCAATGTGCTTTTGCAGGCAGAAAAGGGCTGTGGGCGGCTGTTTGTTTTACTGCTGGTTCCATGTGTGGTGTAGTGGTTAAGAGCAGTGAATTCTAATCTGGAGAACCGGGTTTGATTCCCAACTCCTCTACTTGAAGCCTGTGGGGTGACCTTGGGCCAGTAATAGTTATCTCAGAACTCTCTCAACCTCACCTACCTCACAAGGTATCTGTTGTGGGGAGAGGAAGGGAATGTGATTGTAAGCCTCTTTGAGACTCTTTAGGGTAGAGAAAAATGGAGTATAAAAACCTACTCTTCTTCTTCTTCCTGTGTTTCTTGCGCAGAATCTATTTTTAGAGTGTGACCAATTCTGCAAAAGCAGTTGTTGCGCCCTTGGTCTCCTACTTCCTCCGCTCAATTTCCCACTATTTGCTGTGTGGCTGCACTTTGACCCACATCTTTCCCACAATGTCCCCTGCATCTTCTTGATCCTAAAAAATAAGGATCAAGTCTTAGAGAAGTCCTGATCTTAACTGGAAAAAATTCCTGAGCATGCTCAGAAGCACCATTTCCCACCAGGAAGCTAGGCATTTTCTTTTGACTCCTGATACAATATATAAAAACACCCACAACTGAAATCTTGTCAGGAAGTAACACACCTGCGGATGCTCTAGTTGAGGCTTCCATGCATGTGTTCCCAAACACATTCTTCTCCTTCTTTAAGAATAAGGATTTGTGGGGTGGGGAAGCAACCAGGATATTGACAGCTGCTGGTATGAGCCCCATTATGAGTCAGACGTAAATTCAGAACAAGCTGGTCATGGCTTGTAATGGAGTAAAGTATTCTGAAACTGGGGAGTTCTTATTCCAGATTCACCCCATTACAGTTTTTACTGGATTATTACTGAAACTGTTTCTGAGTTACATTAAGTCTCCCCATAAAAGGTCAGTGGTTTCTGGAGTCAAATGCACTGTCACATTTACAAAGTTACTTCACTGGCACAAACCCCACCAGGCGATGAAACCTTTCGTTGTATTCATGTCCAGCTCTAAATGTTATCATATAACTTGTACCATTCCACATCATAAAGTCACACATAGGATCTTTCTCAAAAAATCTCTGCTTTTAAAACCAGACAGAAGAGAAACCGTTTTATGACACAATAACTCCCATCTTAAAACGAAATTATTTCACTCAGTGATTCATAGGCTTTTTTACTTCTAAAATTAATTCCACAGAAAATGCCATTACAAAACATCAGATTGGTGATGAGCACTGGAATATTAAACTGAAATGAATGTGTCTTGAAAATGAATTTCAAGAACAGCAAAGTCATATGACACATGAGTAAAAAGAATTTTGAAAGAGCGTGAGACACAATATTCAGCAATTGAAACCAAGGCAGCTAGAGTAAGGAGGGGTTAATAGGATCAGGGAACATAAAATCTGTGGGTTGCAGGAACCCACTATGCATTTTTTTCCTTGGCTTCTGAAGAGTTGTTAGAATGCTGGCAGTCTCAAGTTTCATTTGCTGTAAAGTTTCTAGACCTCATGGCTCTATGTAATTATAGATGTTTGTCCTACAGCCTGAAGATTTAGAAGCAGTCTCCCACACCATACAAATTACGTTTTCAAAATCCTTGCCTTCTAACCTCATGATTTCAACAGTTCTGTTTAGCAGTGTCAGTTTTTAATCACTCCGTGTTCTGTTATGAGTTTGCTATAATTCCTAAACAGATTAAAATATGTAAAACTAAAGAGTGCCATCATGCATTGAGACTGCTCTTTGCTGATGCGAGAGAAAAAAATGTCAACACAAAACATTAATGAAAAAATATATTAAGCACTACCACTTCTAATACAGTGGCACAAAACCCACAAATCATATTGCTGAAACTGTGCAACATGGCCACCAACATGATGCCTCCCATGTTCGTAATACTTATGCATAATGGGTTGGATCCTATGGCTCCCTTCTGCCAAGTCTGAAACTGCTTTTTTCCCTTACTGGAAGAATGCAATTGGACTTAACCAGGGGTCATTTCGTAGAAAAAGAGGTGCAGGAACTCATTAGGATAACTCATTAGCAAAACCTATTTGCATATGCCACACCCACTGACACCATCGGAAGTGTGTCAGAAGGCAACACCCACCGCGCACCACTGGACAGTTTTGGATTGCTAGCTATTGGGGGGGACGTGCAGATCTGACCTCACAGAGGAAGGAGAGCTTGTACCTGAATAAAACTTGGTCTTAAAGGTGCCACTGGACTGTTTTGGACCGGGGGGTGGGGGCGCTGCAACTTACCTGGTTGCTTCTTGCTCTGACTGAGGGCTGCTGGGAGCAGGGGGTGGGGCTTGTTGCATGTGCCCACCCCCTGGGCTCTTTACTGCCAGAGCTCCGCTCCTGTGCGCTCCTGCAGGAAATGACCCCTGGACTTAACCTACAGTGCTGGCTGAATCTTCAAAATGTCCATCTGTGTCCTTCCACACATACAGCTCAAGCACCTCAGAGGTGAGGAGGGCGGCCATTAGAGACAGGTTATTTTCTGTCATGGCCCCTCTTCTTTGAGATGCTTTCTCCCTTCAGGCTCACTTGGTACCTACTTTACTGTCTTTTAAGTCGCCAGACCAAAATGTATCTTTTTATCCGGGCTTTTAACTAGGGCTTTTATCTTTGCAGCTTTTTTGCAGTATGTGCGATCTGAGGTCTGTTTTAGGGCTATTTTTATGTTGTATAGGGCCCATGGCTTGTTGTTTTAATTGTAAACATCTCTTGCCTGGCTGATATAGGAATTGAGCAGGATTCTGATGAGGATGCACAGAAATCTGCTAAATAATAAATAAATGAATGAATTCTACCAGCTTTTTCATTCAGTTTCTTCCCGTTTCCCTCTTCACTGTAGCCACAGTCCCATGTGGCTTTTGTATACGTGTCCCTTGATCCATGGTAGTTTTCAGTGGAAAAGCTGGCAGGATACAGCCCATTGCAAGGAAGATTATTTTCCCTCTATGGCAGATACAGAACTGGGCCTGAAGCCAGGAAAACTTTCCTGGGCAACCTACTTGTGAGGGAGGAGGACTACGAGAGCGGTGCATGGGCCCTGAGTTTTAAATTAGCTGGGTGGGGCTGCAGTGGGCAGGGCAGTTTCCTCTTCCCCAGACTGGAACCTGACGAAAAGGCAAGTCTGACTAAAGAAAGAAGAGGAAGAACTGCAAAGAAAGGAGACAGCCAAGGGAAAACTTATATGCAGGCAGCTCACTCAAGGGAGGAGCAAAGACATGGAATGGAGAGGCTCTGTGGACTGGTGGAGGCCAAGAGGAGCAGCAGAGAGCCACAACAGGCACAGGGGACAGCAGACAGGGTCCAAACAAACCTAGGGAAGGGACTGCAGACTCATATTAAAGGGACAGCAGTCTTTAGCTGGCCATGTAAAGAAGAGTATATAAAGGACTCACAGCAGTTGATGATGAGTGGGCAAAAAGGGGAACATGGTGTAACAGGTGTCCCTGCCCCAGGCACTGTGGAGCACAGTCATCCATAGTTGATCTGAAACTTGATCCAAGGACTTCCTGGCTCATAGTCCACATCTTAGCCACATGCTATACCAGTTCAGGTAAAGTCATTTTTGTGCAATTAAAATGTGCAAGCATGCTGGGGACCTCTGGATTGCAATTCATTTCTAGTGTGGTCCTTTCATCTGTATTCTGTAAGGCAATGTAATGTACCATCCTGGAATGCTGGATCTTCTGGCCTCACTTTGGTAATAAGTGTATTTATCTTTCCACTGAGCATAACACTTCATGCATTTGATAACGCTTGCGGGTGCTTATGCCACAATGAAGGTACTGGTTTTCAAGTGGCCGCAAGACTCTTTATTGTTGCAGCTGAGAAGGCTGCTCAGTTCAGAGTTATTAAATGAGAAAATGACAGCAGATATACAGAAGCCCTTGAACAATGAAAGGACAAGAAGTACCAAAGCTGTTTGTAGTCAGCATCCAACAAATTAAAATTCTGTATCAAAGAAATTCAAACTATGATAACTATGCATATTTACTCTGACCAGTCTGTTCTGGACTGGAGGAAGAATGGAGGGGGTGGGGAATGGTAATTAGTGGTAGGTAGCTGAGAAGCAAGCATTTAATCTGGCAGGGAAAGGGAGACAAATTCAAAGAGAATAGAAGTCAGAGACAGGACGGGGGAAAGGACACTCCTGATTCAGTTCCATCAAATGCTCTCAAAAATATAATTGGTCTGCTGAGGGTGCAGGTTAAAGATACCCTGTGCCATTTCTTGCAGAGCATGAAGGTTATAGAACCACACAGCAATTCAAAAGATCACCACATATCATCTCATATGGAGAACACAATCTATTTCTAAATAGACCATAAGGTGCCAGTTTGAGCTGACAGAAAACAAACTTAGTATTCCATGCAACTTCTCTGTGCACCTCTTGCCTGGCTGATATAGGAATTGTTGCAAAAAGACTGACAATACCCTTAATGAAACTGTCCATATTTCTATAACTATAGGTACAGAGTTTAATCTGCATGACAATGCAGCATAGATAACTCTGTCAAACCACTGTAAAAACTGAGGGAAAATATGTCAGAGGAGAAACATGTGAATCCGACATGAGCTAACTTCATATAAAGAATAAATGTTGTATCAAAAAAGAACCAAGTTTCCCATTTTATGTCCCTATAGAAGGAGGAGGAAGAGTTGGATTTATACCCCGCCTTTCACTTGGAGTCTCAGAGCGGCTTACAATCTCCTTCCCTTCCTCTCTCCACAACAGAGACCCTGTGAGGTAGGTGGGGCTGAGAGGGTTCTGTGACTGACCCAAGGTCACCCAGCTGGCTGCATGTGGAGGAGTGGGGAATCAAACTCGGTTCTCCAGATTAGAGTCTGTCACTTTTAACCACTACACCAAACTGGAAAGTTGGAACAGTGTCTTTCTATTACTTTTTCAGATCTTTTGAATACCAATCAATGTGAGTGAAATAGATACATATTACTGGGGGAGCACACCTTATACAGTGAAAAGAATAAAAAGTCCCTGCACAGAGACACAGTGTTGGACCCTGCAGATACATTCTGCTTGCACAGACACTCCTCTCAGGCAAAAGGAGCTTTCCACTGGAGGTAAGTGCCTCTGGGCTGCTGGATAATATGCACGGGAACAATTCCCCATGATCAGCTATTTGTAAGACTAGCTCCCTGAACATGGTATTATCCATGTCGACCCAACCATTGTGGCCACATGAAAAAGAACTACGTTGGAATGCTGATCAGATGTACGGCAGGGCAAGCCATTCACACTGATTATGATGAGAAACAGCATCCACACAATTCAATTTCAAGCTGCTACCTACAGGGGGAAAGGGCGGGCATCAATCCAACTTCACTTTTCCTTTCATTCTTTAATTCACCTGGGATCCAAGGTAGGTAACGATATGTAAAAACAACATAAACGATTTAATAAAACCAGTATCAAGAACAACACATTTAAAAGAACTTATGCCCCACCAGCAAGGCATTCCCTCCTTGTCCGTGCTCAAACTGCTCCCAAAACTTTCCACATCACCTTGTTTCACAGCTACAGTGGAATGGCAGGATGGCAGGAGCCCCCTTGACCTTTTCTAGGAGGCTGTTCCAGAGGCATGGGGCAACCACTGAAAAGGCTTGAGTCTGAACCGTGACAGAACATGCCTTAGACAATGGAAGGGGGACTGATAACAGTAGGCTTGCCAAGTCCCCCCGGGGGGCGGGGAAACCCCCACCCCAGAGGCCTGTTCCCCGCCGCCGGTGGATCGGGCCCCGGGGGGAACCCCACCCCGA